>NC_091079.1:59602500-59810000 GCF_032405125.1 Capricornis sumatraensis | reverse complement strand
GCCTAGTGGGCTGCCGTCTATGGGGCCGCGCAGAGTCGGACACGACTAAAGCGACTTAGCAGCAGCAGCATCCTCTGGCAACATCAGCCAAAGCCACCATCAGAGCCCAAGCTTGTACCTAGTAGTAGTGGTTTAGTCACCAAGTCGTATCTGACTCTTGCGACCCCATGGACTGTAGCCAGACAGGTTCCTCTGTCCCTCTGTCCATGGGATTCTTCAGGCAAGAATGCTGGAGTGGGTTGCCATTTCCTTCTCCAGGGGATCTTCCCAACCAAGGAATGGAACCCAGGTCTCCTGAATTGCAGGCAGATACTGACTAAGCTTTGAGGGAAGATTGTACCTAGATGTCCCCCAAAGACATTATGCTCTTATTTCACTTTAGACTAAATCAGGACCTCTAAACAAAGCAATCTTTTGATCACATCCCTTCTCTTCCTTGGCTTCCCTGGTGGCTAAGATAGTAAAGAATCCACATGCAGCGTGGGAGACCTGGGTTCAATTCCTGGGTTGGGAAGATCCCCTGGAGGAGGGCATGGCAACCCACACCAATAATCTTGCCTGGAGAATTTCCATGGATAGAGAATCCTGGCTGGCCATAGTCCGTGGAGTTGCAAACAGTCAGACACATCTGAGTGACTAAGCACATGCGCTTTTCCTAAAACTCTTCAGGGTTTCCCATTGCCTTTAGGATAAAACAGAAATTCTTAATATGCCAGAGGAAATGTATGATTTAGCACCTGCCCATCTGCCTTGCCTTACATCACACCAATGTTCACTCTACCAGGGCCATGCTGGCCTTCTGTCTTGCTCCTAAGACTTACTCTTTGTTTCCCACTTTGAAGAAATCCCCCTATCCTCCCATCTGATTTTTTCCTAGTCATTTTCAGGTTTCAGTTTCAATATTATTTCTTTAAGGAAACTTCCTCTGATAGTCCAGGCTATTTTACCCCTCTCCCATGTTTGCTTTCATAGATCCTTGTACTTTTCCTTCATAGAAATAATTACGTATCTTCTTAAGTATATCATTCATTTAATGCTTGTGTCTGTCTGTCAGTAGAATTTAGGCAGGAAGAGGTCTTGCTCTTGCCTATGTGCAAAGTTCTTACTACAGTGCTTTACACTTAGTAGTTTCTCAACAAATATACATTTAATGAATTCACTGAATATATGCATTTTCTCTCACAAAAGATCATTCATTGGATAATTCTAAAATAAGAAAATTATTGTACAGGAGTATTTTTGCAAAATATTGTCCTTGGATTGGATTCCCCAGAAATAGACTTTAGAAAAGGATCTGTATGCAAGTGATTAATTAAGAAGTGTTCCCAGGAGAAACTAGTAAGGAACTAAGAGGAACAGAATAAACACGGGGAGAGTGGGGAAAACAAACAAGGAAGTGATTTCAGGTTGTCCTTTTCTTAGAGGCTTGCTTCAGTCTGATCTTGCAAAGGATCTCTGAAGCACAAATTATACCTCAGCATTGTTTGTCTTGAAGGAAATTAGTTTGTGTGGAGTGCTGTAAACTCAGACTCTCACTCCCAGGTCTCTCTGCATTCATATAGAAAGTGACTCCAGTAGAAGGAGGGAAATTCTCTAAAAGAGCATAGTGGAGTGTGGGCTGTTGGGAGCAAAGACACCCAAGGCCAGGGAAATGGGGCAGAGAAAAGGCAAAAGGTTTTGAGCCATAGCAGCATCAGTAGCTATCATTGTAAATAAATGCTTAGAGTATTTTTGGACTCACTTTTTAAAAGATGTGAACTGAGATGTTACTGTGTCGATGAAAAGCAAATCACATAATCTCTGCTAAACTTCCTTTGAAATATATCCCATCATCTTATCTCTTAAAATGTCTTTTCCTCTCTTGTGGAGGAAACATTCTGATTTTCTATTCTTTTTTATAAACATTTAAGTAGTATTTTAATATGACACCCCCAAAGGCTGTTATCCACAAATTAACCTTTTTTTTTTTTTTTTTGGTTTCAAAGTTATCATCATGGTTTACAAAAAGAAAAGGAAAGAAAAAGCTATTTACACATCTGAGGGATCCTAAGAAAAAGAGAGGAGAAGGAAAGGATAACCTATTCCAGTGTTCTTGTCTGGGAAATTCCTTGGACAGAAGAGCCTGGCAGTCTACTGTCCATGGTATTGGAGTACAGTCCATACAGTAACATAAAGAGTCAGACATGACTTAGCAACTAAACAAAACAATTAGAGAAAATAGACGGGAACAATAAGACAGGAACAAGTTTGGAGAAAATTTGGTGGCCCTAAAATCCCAGTTTTGTACCCCCATCAATCCTCTTTAGAGTGAAGAATTATATCAATTTTGTGTAAGAGGTTTTGTTTCTGTTTTTTTGTTTTTTGTTTTTTGTTTTTTTCTTTTGCTTTTTAAGGTTTGTTTGGTGTTTTAGTTGATATGACACTTGGATGGTTTACCACATTATTATATGCAAAATTTTTTACTTACATGACAATGTTCACTATTCTAACACATATAGTACATAAAATAAGATTCTTTAGAACGGTTATGCACAAGATATATGATATTGGATTTATACATTGGATCCCAGGATGTGATTGATTGGAGAAAATAAGTTGGACCAGGCATGTTTGCTAAAGGAACCAGAAGTATAACTGGTATACAACACACAGTAAACACACATCTGGTTTGAAGGACAACTGTAGCATGTGTGACATTGAGAGTGGTGCCTCTTGAAGAGGTGATCTTAGAGCAATGCCAGGACCTGAAAGTAATACTAAATTGTGTATGATTTTAACCACCATTCAGATCTTTGAAGAACTCTGATGTACCATGGCCCTTATGATTCTCTTAATCTAAGCAATCCACAAAGGTTCTTTAAATTTGACTCCTTCTCCCAGGGCATGCCATGGACTTGAGTCAGTTTAACGGAATATTTCTGATGGATAAAATAATACCTCCCTAGGCTATACCATTCTGTGCCATATAGCACAAAGGAAACTTTCTCAACACGGCTAATAGATCAAGTTAGGCAAAGGAAAATGTAAAGATTCCTCATATTCCAAACTTAATTTATAATTAATATCAGTTGGAAAGTACTATAACATCTGAGAGCAGGAAACTCTAAAGGTTTTGCAAAAGTTCCAAACTTGGTAACTTTCTACATCATATTAGAGCTACTGTATAGAAGGAGGTTGTTTTGAGGTTCTTAATTCCATTCTGCAAAAACCAAGTACAGTATCATTCTGGAATTTTATAGAATATTACTAAAACACACTGTAACTGCTTTTTGTTCATTAGATATAGTAAGCTAGCTTTGTTCATAGAGGAGAGGAACTGCCTCCTATGTGTCTTCCTTCCATTGTTTTTCCAAAATAAATGCTCACAACTGAAAACTGGAAGTATGGCAGCCAATTTTGAGTTTAGTGAACTACTCGGCCTATTCCTATCTCCAGGAGGAAGAGAAAAGGAAGGATGTGCTGGATAAAATTTTTGAATGGCATCCAACTTTCTTCCTTTTATTTTTAGCTGTTTCTTGGATCTTGACTGGAAACAAAGTTATTAACCCATAACTTACTTTCATAGAATTTTAATTGCATACCAAACTTCAGTTTGAGGAACACAATCACCATTGATTTTGCTCTTAATACTGAGCATGATAAATACCATGCTCGAGTCTGAAGATACAAAAATGAATAAGATATTGCCTGTCTTCAAAAAGGTCAAAGTCTTCAAAATTAGATAATTTTAATAAAATGTTCTAACTTTTGTGAGGCTTGTTTCTGCACAAAGAAGAGGTACATATTTCAGGAATTTTAGAATGATTTGAAAAGTTTCTAGAACCATCCATAAATTCATTTTTACCCATAAAATCTGTAAGGAAGACCAAATATGTATCACAGGTTGAATTAGCTTTGTAGACCCAAGAGGGAGTTACTCCTACCAGGATCCGTCATTAGTAATTCTAAATTTCGATAACTTTTGTCTTACTGTAAATGCTCCTCATAATCAGAAGCACAATTTATCCAGATGGCCAGTCTCCAAATGCCAATTGCCTTCTGACCCTAAATAAAGTTAACAATTTGGCCCCAGTCATTGATATTTTCTATTTTTCTCTTCCTCATTCTTTATCTTTTAAAGCTTCCTCTTCTTCCTTTTAGCTGAAAGGAGACTGTCCTTTAATGAAACTGTCTGTTTTATGAAGTGTTAAATTAAGTGTATTTATATCATCTAAATTACCTTCCTTAATCATTTTTAACAAACAATAATAATTGAACAGAAGAGAAAACAGAAGCTCAGAAATGCTGTGATTGTTATCCTCTTTCCTGGCCAGCACTCTTGATAAGTGTCTGTGCCAATCCTTCCTCATCCCCTGTGCACCTTTTAACACAATAAAACATGCATGCCATGCTCAGAATGCCACCAACTTCTTTCATAGAACTTTTTTTTTTTTTTTCCCAGTCAAGGTCTTATTGTGGCCTCTGCTGCAGTAGGGAGGGAGCAAGAACAAAAGCAGGTTCCCTTGCTTGTCACCTGAGGGGAGGCAAGCTTGTTCCTTATATGAAGGGAGAGTAGGGATGTGTCCAGGAGTTAGACTGAGGGGTGGCTTAGGTAGTTTGCCCGCCCCATAGGTAGTGTTGTGTGCAGCATCCTGCTTTTGCTTCTCCACCCTCTATCTTTGCTTCTGGCTCTTCAAAACTGGCAGTTGGGTTTTTTGGTCTCTTTGTGTCTTTGTCCAGAATTTGCCTTAACTGCACATACATGCAGTTATTTTTAGTTTCGTACAGTTCCTTTGTATTTTGTTGCTCAGAAGAAGTGTGTCCCGATGCAAGCACTGCAGCTCTGCAACAAATGGTCCCAGGTCCCAGACTGTCTCATTCCTCTCTAAGAGACTCTGTATCCTTATTCTTTAGGGTTAGAGGGCTGAAGGTCTCTTCATCTGAAACATCTTCCTGCTGGACAGGGGCCACATGGCCTAGTTTGTTTATTCTTTTTGGTTGAGTTTCTTTTAGTCTCCAACAGTTTGAAGTAAGGCTCATGATGGTTCTAGGAATTCAGCCCATTCCAGAGGGAAGTGCCCAGGTTCCTGTGGGTTCTTGGAATATCATCAGCAAGGGACTTCATTAAGATCTTCTACCCTCTCTTTATTACTAAATTTCCCTGCTTTATTGTCTATAGTATTTCATAATTTTGAACTCTCTCTCTCCTAGGTTATTGTAGTTTAACACTCAAATGGGTCTCCTCTTACCTTCAGTTTCCTTTTCCCACACTTATGTATTTGTTTGCTTATGTATTCATTCATTTTTTCTTTGTTGTTCTTTTTCTAGTCTTTAAAATGAACTTTATAAGAGATTTCCCCAGGCCAGTGTCTTCTCATTCATTATACATCATTGCATGATTAATGTAATCACTTTCCATGGTTTCAATAATTATTTAATTGATGAACTGAATCACTATAATATCTCTCTAGATATTTCTCCTGGAATTGAAGTTGAAGTCTTAACCATTGACATTTAAACAAAAGAGAGAGATAAAAAGGAGATAGGGAGAGGATTCTAAGACTTACCTAAGTTGTTTGCATGAACAGCTCAATACAGTTTAAGGGAATTCATTCTAATGAGAAAATACAAGATTAGAAGAAGGTGTGCAAATGGAGTTTATGCATTCAGTTTAATTTACTAAGTATGATGGGCTAGTAAGTCATTTTGATGCTGTTAGCTAGACCTCATAAGAAATATATGGGAGGGAGATAATAGATTTGAGAGTAATTAGTAGATAGTTGCAAAGGAAAAGAAAGAATGGAGAATGGATAAGATAACTCTCAGAGAACATATAGTCTGAGGAATAAAGAGACAATACGTGGAAAAATCGATTTGAAATATGATTATGAGTTTAATTTGAGATGTATCTATAACACCAAATATAAAGGTCCAGGAGATCAACTTTATCCCCCCCATTGGCTCCTCAGATCCCAAGTATTCTTTAGGAATCAATGTAAGTTACAAGAAAGGCAACATGATTTCCTTTAAATTGTGACCTATTTTACAGCTTAAGGTAAGTCAGAAAGAAAAACACCAATTCAGTATATTAACGCATATATATGGAATTTAGAAAGATGGTAACGATGACCCTATATGTGAGACAGCAAAAGAGTCACAGATATAAAGAACAGACTTTTGGACTCTGTGTGAGAAGGTGAGGGTGGGGAGATTTGAGAGAATGACCAGTCCAAGCTCGATGCATGAAACATGGCATTCAAAGCTGGTACACTGGGATGATCCAGAGGGATGGGATGGGGAGGGAGGCGGGGTGGGGGGGGAGTTTCAGGATGGGGGAGACATGTACACCTGTGGCTGATTCACATCAATGTATGGCAAAAACTACCACATTATTGTAAAGTAATTAGCATCCAATTAAAATAATTAATTAATGTTGAAAAAAAAGAAAGGCAATATGGGAAGTTGGTGACTTTGAGGCTTTGGAGCCTCACTCTCTAAATCAAAGAGACTTCATGGCAGACTATTTTATTCATTTATTTACTGCTGACATAAAGATTTGAAAACTGCTAAAGAAAACATATTTTTTAAGCCGAGAAAATTGACCCCTAAGAAAACTTAAACCATTTAACCAAAGTCCCACAGCTTCTAAGTGGCCAAGAATAAACTTGGGTGTTTCTCCATTATACTGCATTCTTATACTGTTTTATTCATTCAATTTACATTCAAAACACCTTTAAGTGCAATGATTTTATTTGCATCCTCACTCATACTTTGTTAATTAATACTATCTTCAGCTATCTTATAGATTATGGAAAAAATTTCCTCTAGACTTACCTAATCCCACTCACCCTCCTTGATTCTCTCTCCCTTCTCTTGTCCTTTGCACTTGTTATTTCCTCTACTTTAAACTAGATGTTCAGCTTCCATAGAAGTAATTTCTATCACCTTTCCATAATTAACTTAATTTCATTCTCTAGGACACAGAGTAAATATTATCTATTTGGAGAGTGTATTAGTCATAACAAATTGAATTTTGTAACAACTTCAAAATCTGAGTGTTTAATATAATAAAGTCTATTTCTCGCTAGTAAAATCCAGTGTATACGTCCCTGGATAGACACTTCTTCTGAAAGCCTTTCTTTTGAGGGGTGACTCACAGACTTGACTCATTCTAAGTTGTGTCTTCTGGACAGTAGATTCTAATATATATATATATATATATATATATATATATATGTAATAAAAGGTCTTGAAAGTGTCTACAAGTAAAATAATACTATTTAAACACAAAATCATTGACTGAACTCTGAACCTAAATATTCATGAAATCTCAATACAGTTGAACAACAATTATTGTTGTTTTTACCAGTAAGTTGCGTCCAGTTCTTTGCAACCCCATCAACTGTAGGCGGCCAGGCTCCTCTGTCCATGACATTTCCCAGGCAAGAATACTGGAGTGGATTGCCATTTACAGGGATCTTCCCAAAGCTGGGACTGAACCTACATCTCCTACATTTGCAGGAAGATACTGGGAAAACCCTTGAACAACAACTACACATTTTCAAATTGTTTATAATTTAGATGCCTTAGGCATCAGTTTCCATCACTATAGCCTCATAACAAAAATACATCTAATTATGGTTTTCTCTGGATACATACATGCACCCCAATATTCATTTCAGAACTCTTTGCAGTAGCCAAGACATGAAGAAACATCGACATTATTCCATCGACAAAGGAATAATGAAAATATGCTTTTGTGCAATGGGATATTATTCAGCCATAAAAAAGAACAAAATAACCATTTGCAGGAACATAGATAGACCTAGAGATTATCATACTAAGTGAAGAAAATCACACAGAGAAAGACAAGAATCATATATATCACTCATACTGGAATCCGGTTTTAAAAAGTAATATCAATGAACTTATTTACAAAAAATAAACAGTCTCACAGATTTGAAAATAAATTATGATTAGCAAAGGGGAAGTTAAGGGTGGGGAGGGATAAATAAGGAGCTTGGGATTAACATAAATAAACTTTTATATATAAGATAGATAACTAGCGAGGACCTTCTGTATAGCACAGGGAACTCTACTCAATCTTCTGTAATAACTATATGGGAAAAGAACCTGAAAAAAAATGCAAAGACATGTATAACTGAATCATTTTGCTGTACACTTGAAACTAACACGACATTGTAAATCAACTATACTTTAATAAATTTTTAAAGATAAATAAAATTTAACTCTAAATATATATATGAACTGGGGTCTCCTGCATTGCAGGTGGATTCTTTACCAGCTGAGCTACCAGAGAAGCCTGTATAGACATAGTCACTATCTAATTTTAAGATTTGTTTTCTTGAGATATTGCTTGTAATAAACAGCTTCACCATAGTTCACCTCGAATTTTTCAATAAAAACATTGTTTTTTTTTTTTTTCAAAATTTCCCCATAGAACTATAAGCAGAATTTCTGACTCAGTGTAAATATGTAAGATTATATTGCTTTCTATAAAAAAATTCTGAAGGTTTCTAGTCTTAAAATGATCATTAAGGCAATACATTGAAACAGATATACTACATTATTTTGTAAAGTAATACTTACTAAACAGTGAGGAGGAAAATGGACTGCTTAAAATGACTTTCTGTCATGTGTCTTTCAGAAGGAACATTTACATAGGCAAAATACTTTTGATAGTAGTTGACTTTTTTAAGTAAAATGAAAAAAATTCCTTTAAATTTACCAGCCTTAAAAAGCATTATCTTCATTGTTTTATAACATTTTTATTAAGTAGAATACATTATTTTTTCAATAAACTAAGTTTTAGTGATATCTGAAAATCATAATTACAGTTATGTTATCACACATATTAATTTTCATTTTTCAAAATAATGCACACAGTTCCAATAATGTTTCTTGTTAATATATGTTTTTTCTATAATGCATTAATACAATTGGCTAGCAGCTTTTTTAGACTTTGGTTTTTTGATTTTAAAAAGGCAAATATAGCAATTAAGAGCCCAGTAGAAATCCCTCATCAAATTAAAATCAGATGGCAAATTTGGACCATAGCTAATTAACTGTGCTTCTAAGAATTTCTCTGAGATATGAACTCAATTTAAACTTAAATTAATTAAATGAAAATATATTCTAAAATCTGATAGATCAAAACCTATTAATTTCAGTTTGGCTGGTTCAATCCAGCCAAATTGTGTCTTCTGACTCCATGTACCTCTCACCCATAACAGTTATGCAGTTAGCATGACAAAGGACAAGGATTCTGCACTAAAACATGTCAGATACCATTAACTTGGTCTAATAAAATTATGTGTAGTGTTGCTATGACTCAAGCATGAATAAAAGTGAAAAAACAAAGTAGTCCTTTTCTTTCTAAAGTGGTCATTAAATGGACATACAAAAAAATGTTTCTACTTTCTCCAAAATTGAAAATTGTTTTTACTTCAAGTATTCACTAAACTGGTCCCTCATACTCATGCTCTGTTGCTCAGCCTTGTCCAACTGTTTGTGATCCTATAAACTAGCCCACCAGGCTTCTCTGACCATGAGATGTTCCAGGCAAGAATACTGGAGTGGGTTGCCACTTCCTTCTCCAGGGGATCTTCTCAACCCAGGGATCGAAACTGTGCCTCCTATATTTCCTGCATTGGCCTTTAAAATGGAGATTTCTCCCATCCAAGTACTAACCAGGCCCGACCCTGCTTAGTTTCCGAGATCAGAAGAGATCGGGCGCATTCAGGGTGGTATGGCTGTAGACAAAATGGAGATTCTCTACCACTGAGCCACCTCGGAAGCCCAAACTGGCCCCTACAGCAAGTTTATCACAATATATTCAACAAAGAATATACTGGGTCTATTCTTTTCCCTTCATGTGATGCACACACAGTCACTTTTTGGCTGTTATTTTCCTCTCTGTATACATTTCGTCTCACCACTGTCTGAAAGAAGAGGGAAAAAAAATCCATAACAGCCTATTTTATTCAATTTTTAAAAGCAGTTATTATATGAAAGATTTTAAAAGTTCAGAAGGAACAAAACAGTCATAAAGTGTCAAACACCAAGCTTTTTTACTGACAAACTCAGAGGGAGCTAAAAGACAATTGTAGGCCAATTAGTTAGAAATTTAAACAATTATATATATGCAATTTCACACAAACAATGGTGAGATAGAGTAGAAGAATAGTTATTTTACTTATGCTTCATAATAACCATTATTGGCCAGATAAATATAAGCCAGTAATTTCACAGGACAGTGCTGTTTATGTTTGTTATCTTAGTGAATTTAATACTTATTAACTTGGTTTGGACCTAAAATTATATAACTTCTTAATTATAAGTGTCTTTTTGTAGGATAATTGTGCCAATATTTAGAGAAGCCTTGTCAGTTGCTAGAAAGTCATATATTGTAAGTTTCAAGAAAATAGAAGGAGTCATAAGATGCTTAGAAATATAAAATTAAAGTAAGTATGAATGAAAGATTAAAATTGGTAGCTCTTGAAGAGTAAAGGGGAGGGGGTTGTATTTATTTACACTTTTTAAAAAGTCTCTCAGTAGACTGTGTGTGTGTGTGTGTGTGTCTGTGTGTGTGTGTGTGTGTGTGAGTTGCTATCTTGTCCAACTCTTTGCGACCCCATGGACAGTAGCCTTGCCAGGCTCCTCAGTCCATGGAATTCTCCAGGCAAGAATATCGGGGTGGATTGCCATTCTCTTTTCCAGGGATCTTCCTGCTGCAGGGATCAAAGCAGGGATCCACATTGCAGGCAGATTCTTTACTGTCTGAGCCATCAGGGAAGCCAGAGATTTGAGTAACACTTTTATAGATAGAATTAGCCAGTTTCAGTAATCTAGTATAGTGGTCTCCAGAGCTAAGCTTGAAGAGAAACCTAGTTCTATTGATGTTCAATTTTACTTCACTTTTTCCATTCTTCTTTTTGTATATGTTTCATAATGAATATAATAGTATTCAATAGGTTTTAAGTAAATAACTTAGCATGTTGGAGACATGATCACAAAATCTATACCTATGGGTTAAGCAAACAAATTGATTTTGCTAAAGCACATTTATTGAATACTATATGTTGAATCTTTATTAGACATTTTATTAGATAATATTATGGACACTAACATATTCTTATCACAGTTTACAATTTCAAGGCCTTGGAATTGTATTTTTAACATCTGGACTATATTATCACTATTAATAGTATTATGTAAAAATAAGAACCCTCTCATGTACAAGTTTGTTCCCCCCACCCCCCCACTATTTGTGTTTGGGATTGCACCTAATGGCTGTGCTATGCTTAGTCACTCAGTCATGTCTGACTCTGTGACCCCATGGACTGTAGCCTCACCAGGCTCCTCTGTCCATGGGGATTCTTCAGGTAAGAATACTGGATTGGGTGGCCATGCCCTCCTCCAGGAGATCTTCCCAACCCAGGGATCAAACCCTGATCTCCCACATTGCAGGCAGATTCTTTACATCTGAGCCATCAGGGAAGCTCCTGAATACTGGAGTGGGTAGCCTATCTCTTCTCCAGGGGTTCTTCCAGACCCAGAAATCAAACTGGGGCTGTTTATTTACAAAAAGTAAACAGACTCACAGATTTGAAAAAAATTTATGGTTAGCAAAGGGGAAGTAAGGATGGGGGAGGGATAAATAAGGAGCTTGGGATTAACATAAACAAACTTTATATATAAGATAGATAACTAGCAAGGACCTTCTGTATAGCACAGGGAACTCTACTCAATCTGCTGTAATAACTATATGGGAAAAGAACCTGAAAAAAATGTAAAGACATGTATAACTGAATCATTTTGCTGTACACCTGAAACTAATGCAACATTGTAAATCAACTATACTTTAATAATTTTTAAAGATAAATGAATAAATAAAATTTAACTCTAAATATATATATGAACCAGGGTCTCCTGTATTGCAGATGGATTCTTTACCAGCTGAGCTACCAGGAAATTCACATTGCACCAAACAGTCTTAGTTAAAAGTCACATGAATGAAGTTTTCTATGCAACAAAACAAATTTTATTCCTATGATCTAGCATGAGAAAATTTAAAAGAGTAATCATTGTTCAGGATATTACATACACAAAAAGCCATGAGCAAAATGACTAAAGTTGTGTGAGTCAGTATGTAACATTATGTCAGCATATGCAACAATGCTGTTTTGATTTGGCATACTAGATGTTTTAAAATTAGCAATGTGGAAAACCCTACAACTTTAAAACTTCCTAAATTCTGGCAATCTTGAATTTGAAGGCAGGTTACACAAACATATAGTGTTTTTACTAACACATCTTTCATGATAATTTTGAAATAGATGTTCAAACTACAGTGTTTACGTATGTTGACTTTCTGGCTCTCTTGATGGATAAATTATAAATTTACAGTCCTTGTTGTATGACAGTATTTCAGCATGTGAAATTTCTATTTTTGCTGTTAGAGGAATACAAAGTGTAATTCTTGAACAATTTACCTAGAGATATACTTTTTTTTACTTTCAATTCATCAGGCTAAATTTCTTCTAATACCAGCAGAATACTAGCACACAGAAGAGACACTATAAGTGCATAATAATTCATGCTCTATTGCCAATTTCATACCAGATACTGAAAACAAAGCAAATAAAATCACATGAAACCAAACTTAAGAACCCATAATTTAGTGCCAACTACTGCAGGTTGGGTTTATACAGTTGCAAAATTAAGACTAGGTATGATTTTCATAGTTTGTGTAAGAATTCTTTCTGTGAAAGTGGCAAAGGTCTGAGACAAGGGGGTCTGTATGAAAACCAAGGTGATATAAGTCAAATTCTGGTGACATCATGTTACTGATCTGATAAGCATAAGAGTCCAAATCTCCATTTTAAAGGCTGAAGAAAAATACATTTGATTTCTTTTCTTTAGAGGAAAATTGAATAAAAATACTATGAATAATTTATACCCATTTTAAACCTGTTTCATCTTTCTTTCAATAGTCTAAATGGATGAAAAGATCATAAGCACTTTGCCCAGGAAAATATAAATCCATAAAAATTCTTTGATTTCAATCAGACATATTACTTATTTTAATCATAATGTGGTTATTATGACTAAAGTAGAAAAATATTAACATATATAATATTATATAGTACTACTATAAATATATTCTTAAAGGCAAAGATATTTATAGTCTGAAGGGAAAAGTAATTTTTCTAAATTTTCCTAAACTTGTTTGTGCTTTGCTGTGACCAAAGCCCGTCAATATAAAATGGTTTAATCACATACTAAGAGCAAAAATGGGTGATTCTGAAGCCTAGGAAATAAGCACTTAGATAACTATCTGGAGACAAATTGATAAACACTAGTGTCCACATGGGATTATCTAAAAAATTTGTTCAAGAAAAACAAATAAGCAAAAAGTCCTGCAATTTGACATATATTAACAATAGTAAGGTTCAAAAATATTAAAATATTGAAAAACATTCATCTTTGAATTGTGGGAATGTTGTACATCTTTATATGTCTACTTGGGCCTCTTCTCTTTAGAAAGTCCTTATATATAATGCAGTGGATTTGCATAGGTAGATAGACTATCTTTTCTGGTGTGCACAGTGTATTTTATGATTTATTATTTTATAATCAAGTATAGCCAAGAGATATGAGCTCCAATTCTGTCTGAATGAGTGACCGAACCGAGTAGACCTCTTGTCTCTTCTGTGTTACAGTGTTTGGTCTGCACTTGAGGAGCTGTAAAATTCCAGCCTTATCTCCACATCAGGGAGAGTGGCGGTGACAGAATTTAGAGCTAGATTTGCTCTTTTGGGGAAGAAATCAGTGTAATTTTTTGAGGAAGTCATGGCAGACAAAGCTCTATGTTAAGTCATAACAGAACTCCTTGTGGAGGGAAGTAGTGGGCAGTGAGACTTGACAGCTGGGTTGTCAGAGCCAGGAGGCAGAACACAGAGAAGGAACTTGGCGTAGAGGATGGTAGAAGGGAGGAGGTGCACACTCTAAGCCAAGGAAATATTCAGCTGACATAAGGGATCGGTGAATAATAACAGGACCCAAGCCACTATTCGCTGCTACTGGGAAGAGAATAGGAAGTAAAATAGTATAGCCAGGACCACTGGTGAAGCTGAAATCAATCTTTGACTCTAAAATATACACTGATGGCTGATTGCTGTTGATGTTTGACAGAAAACAACAAAATTCTGTAAAGCAATTATTCTTCAATTTAAAAATTTAATTAATTAAAAAATAAAATACATTCACTGCACAATGGCAAACGAAAATAAAATTTTCAGAAATTCACTTCATCTGATTTTCTGATGTAACTCTAAGGATATAAAAAATTAACTATGTAATTTGTGATATTTCAAATAAAGCAAAAAAACAGATATGTTCTCTTTGGGGAAGAGCGTATAAGACAATCTTTGGGTGAAAGATTTGAATTTACCTTACCTTAAACATACACTTACCTGGAGAACTCTATAGACAGAGGTCACAAAGAGTTGGACACAACAGCAAAGACACTACTAAGTGACTAACAGTTTCACTTTTTTTTTCCCCCAAACATCCACTATAATGTTGCTGAGCAGAGTTAACAATATTTTATGATTAAATCATTTAACACAATGATCAGCACATTCTAAATGATTTTAATATGTTTTAAATATTGTTCTCCAAAATAATCTATTAAACTGAAACTCTAACTTTATTTTAAAAATAAAGTTAAAGATGCTGGACTAGGTGCAGTAGGAATTAAAGATGACTAAGTCTCTGCCATCCAAGAGTTGACAAGTTTTTGGTCAAAATTTTGCAACTGAAGTCTTGCTATGGCATGAATTTATTGTTTAGCCTCTATGGAATCAAGAGCCAGGAGAGAGCTTCAGCATTCCAAAAGTCAAAAGGGAAATTTTTATAAGTTCTTTTCCTACTAAGGATCATTTGCTTTCAAGCAACTTGTTTGCAGCTAACAATGACTGTCTTCTCTAAACTTTTATTTTATTTTCTAATCAAAATGAAATAATTGATGAATCCCACTACCAGCAATGTTAGGCTTGATTCTCCTGTACCAACCATCTAATAGGAACAATTAGAAAGCTTAGATTAAAAAATAAAAAGTATATATGAAGTTATTAGAGATCTGCAGAGATAGCAAAGATTTGAGGAACTAAGTTTCAAGAGAGAAGAAAACCACAGAAAGGTGAGCTCAACATTTGATATCAAAGAATTCAAAAAAGCAGAAGAATAAAACTTATGATGAGACAAATCAATACATAAATCAGAACTGACACTGATACTAGACTTTGAAGGCAAGGACATTAAAAGTTATTACCATGTCTCCCATGATCAAAAAGTTAAGTAGAGACATATACAGTGTTAAAAAAAAAATTAAAAATCAAATCAAGACTCTAGAAATGAAACTGGAGTGTCTGAGATGAAAAATACACTAAATCTCTGTATTAAATCACTATTTCAATAAATATAGTAAATACTAATATTAAATCATTTATTAATATCTCAGCTTTCACTCTTGAAGTGAAACTAAAAAAAGAAGATCAAATGTAACTGTAAGTAATCAGAAATAGGATGAATATAAATTATATTGATGAAATATTTAGAAAGTCTAATAAGAGAGAGTGCCAAAGAATTGATGCTTTTGAACTGTGGTGTTGGAGAAGACTCTTGAGAGCCCCTTGGACTGCAAGGAGATCCAACCAGTCCATCCTAAAGGAGATCAGTCCTGAATGTTCATTGAAAGGACTGAGGCTGAAGCTGAAGCACCAATATTTTAGCCACCTGATGCAAAGAGCCGACTTATTGGAAAAGACTCTGATGCTGGGAGAGATTGAAGGCAAAAGGAGAAGGGGCAACAGAGGATGAGATGGTTGGATAGCATCATTAACTCAATGGACATGAATTTGAGCCAGTTCTGGGAGTTGGTGATGAGCAGGGAGGCCTAGCATGCTACAGTACATAGGGTTGCAAAGAGTCAGACACGACTAAGCAATTGAACTGAATAAGAGAAAAATCAAAATATAGCATTTTGAGACTAATACAGTTGATACACCTCTGGCTAGACCAAGAAAACAAAGAGACAAGATGCAAATTACCAATATTATTAATGACAAAAGTTGTATCTCTACAGATAGATGTATGTTAAAAGAAAAATAAATAACTGTCAACAAAAACAACTTTATTATGTCAAAAGCTTAGAACTTAGATGAAAGGGAAAATTTGCTGAAAGGCACTTGTGTAGCTTTCTGTGTATTAAATTGAATTATTTGCTAAAACATTTGTTAAGCAATCAATTCCAAATAACTTCAGGTCCGTGCAATTTTCCTCATAAAACACACTTAAAAATCAAAAAATGAAATAATTACAAATTTTTTGTTGAAGAGAAGGTAATGCTTCCTAATTTATTCTATGAGTATAACATTATTCTTATTCCAAAGCTAAAAACATCACAAGAAATAAAAACTACAGACAGCTAACCTCCATGAACACTGATGCAAATACTCTTAAAATTTTGGCAAAATAAATGTTTTAAATTATTATATTTCAATGTAAAGGAGGTTTCATTATAGGAATACCGATTTAGCTTAACATTTAAAAATAAATCGATATAATCCATTGCATTAACCAGCTTAAAAATATAAAGCTAATGAACATCTTATAAGATACAGAAAAAGATGAGTTGACAAAAGTTAACATCCATTTCTTTTGGAAAGGTAAAGTAGGAATTGAAATAGGTATACTTAGGTAAACTCATCCAAAAACATATAGCTAACCCTCTAGTCAAGGCTATGGTTTTTCCTGTGGTCATGTATGGATGTGAGAGTTGGACTGTGAAGAAGGCTGAGCACCGAAGAATTGATGCTTTTGAACTGTAATGTTGGAGAAGACTCTTGAGAGTCCCGTGGACTGCAAGGAGATCCAACCAATCCATTCTGAAGGAGATCAGCCCTGGGATTTCTTTGGAAGGAATGATGCTAAAGCTGAAACTCCAGTACTTTGGCCACCTCATGCGAAGAGTTGACTCATTGGAAAAGACTGTGATGCTGGGAGGGATTGGGGGCAGGAGGAAAAGGGGACGACCGAGGATGAGATGGCTGGATGGCATCACGGACTTGATGGACTTGAGTCTGAGTGAACTCCGGGAGATGGTGATGGACAGGGAGGCCTGGCGTGCTGCGATTCATGGGGTTGCAAAGAGTCGGACACGACTGAGCGACTCAACTGAAATGAACTGAACTGAACTGAACTGAACTGAGCTGAACTTCATATTTAATAGTAAAAGATAGAATGCTTTTCCAATTTTAGGGAAAAGTCTAAGACATCTATTCTCACCATTTGTCTTCAACATTGCACTAAAGGTCTTTGACAGTATAATATGCAGGGAAAAGGATGTATTCAAAGTTGTAAAAATTAACAAAGAGAAATTTCACTAAAATGGATTGAAACCGGAACTCTAATGAAGTGCCACGCAGTGTCAATTATAGTACGAACTGTCAATTATAGACCCTAACAGAAGAACTATCAATAGGGGAAAAAAATAATCAACAAGACAATATGTACTTTGCATCTTCTACAAGAAATTACAAGTTACTCCAGTAACTCAACCAATGAAAAACTGTCATCATCCTGAACCCTCACTTTCCTCTGATGGACTTTTGTTCAAAACAACCCATTCTAACCTCCTCTTCTTTATAAATTAATGTTTTTTTCCAATGTTTGTTTGACTTGACTATGACTTTTCCTATAGCTTGCTTGTCCTGAATTGCCATTCCTCTGCTATTCCTGAATAAATTCCATTTTTTGCTGGTAAAATAACTGGCTGTATTATTTTCAAAGTCAATAAAGTTTAAAAGGAAAGAAGCAAAACAATTTAATAACAATATGGCCATCTATGTAAATGAAATTCAAGGACAAAAAAAAAAAAACACACACCTTTCTGGAATGTATAAGAAAGTATATCAAGTATACAAGCCAATATATATATAATCTAGTGTATTTTTATATATTAGCAAAAATCAAAATTGAGATTTTTAAAAATATTAAATACTTATATACTTAGAAATAAATCGGATTAAGTTTCAACACAATTCAATAAGATTTATGAAGAACTTTTTGGTTATTAGCAAGTTGTTTCTAAAATATATAAAATATATAGAGGACTCCAAAGAATTTAAGATAGTTAAAACAATTAAAAAAAAAAGAATAAAGTCAAAGTGCTAAAATTATCCTATGTCAAGAATTATTATAAAACCTCCATAATCAAGACTTTGTGATACTGGCATAAAGACATATTAATAGACTAAGCAAAATACACACATAATCAAATGTTTGACAAGGCTACAAAGGCAACTGAGTGAAGAAAGGATCATCTTTACCAAAACACAGTGCTAGAACAAGTGGTTCTTCATCGTGTGTGTGTAAGTCACTTCAGTCATGTCCGACTCTGTGACCCTATGGACTGTACCCTCCAGGCTTCTCTGTCCATGGGATTCTCCAGGCAAGAATACTGAGTTGATTCATTAGGAAACAAAAATAAAAACAAATTGTCATGTCAAAAATTGATTAAAGTATATAGTAGGTTGAAAAGTAAAATCTAAAACTATAAAATTTCTAAATGAAAATATATGAGAAATATTGTTATATCCTTAGTTTTGGCAAAGATATTTCATATGTGACGCCAAAAGCATAATACGTAAAAAGAAATACACTAGACTTCACCAAAATTATAGATTTCTTCTTTTCAAAAGACTACAGTATATAATTTTTTGTGTGGCTTTGAGGAGAAGAAAGGATAGAAGATAAAAAGGACTATTAGACAACAAAAGCACACTACAAGAAAATGACTTAGAAACAGATTTTTGAAAACTGTAAACCATGTTTTCCAAGAAAAAGATAAAAAACAAATGAATTAAATGGTTTGAATCAAACTATTTGATAGCAAAAATCAGAATTAGAAAAATTCAGAAATAAGACATGAGGACTTAGAAAATGATTATATATTAGAGGGGAAAAAATAGTACCAGCAATGAAGACTAAACTAACAGAAACCAAGAGTAAATAAGCATAACTAATAACACTTTAAAATTAATTAAAAATGAAAAAGAAGATTCTAAAATTTATGAGAAATGGAGAAAAAGATAAAGTGTTTGAGGGAAAGTGACTAATACTGAAGATAAACCAAGAAGATCCAACAACAGATAGCAGAATTTCTTAAATGAGAAAATCAAAGCAAGGAAAGGGAGCAAATAATAAAATTATATTTCATGAAAAGTATTCTAGCAGAAACAAACATGAATTGATTTAATGCATTATATCACTAAGACAAAGTGATCCACAGAGACCAACACCAAAATCTTGTATGAAATTACTATAATGTAGAGAAAAATCAAATATTCTTTTGATGTTTATTAAAAAATACCAAATATTTTATAAGACAAGAAATTGATTAGTGTCAGTAATTTTGACATCTTAAGTCAGAAAAAGATAAAACATATTTAAGACATACAAGGATTTAAAATGTGAACTAAAGACTATTTCTAAACAAGCAAACTTTCAAATATATTTAAAAAAATAGACTTATCAACAAACAACAATGTAAGAAATACTCTTGATGTAACTCTTTCTTGAAGATTCATCCACTAGAGGATAAACAGGCATTCAAAATTACTAAAGATATTAAACTAAATACAAACTGTGTGATAAATATGTAATTTATTGTATAATTAAGGCTAAATCAAGGCTAAAGATGAGAATATTATATATGATAGTTATATGCTCTGACATCATAGATATAGTGCTCCTATTAAAACATAGGAGAAAGTGGACAACATATAAATATAATAAGTATAGTAATTGTATTTGTGGTAGTATAATATTATTAGTCTTAGACTGTTGCCTGTGTAAAACAGCTAATAATAGAATGCCCTAATGCTACTCTCATATATATTACCAAGATTCACAGTGTGAAAGGAAGATGATATTGTTATAATATAAAAAATGTTTCATAAAAGATGTTTTTAGTCTTGAACAGGAAATATCTATATGAATCCATGATGATTATATACACATACATATATTTATGTATATATATAATGTATTATCTTTTATATCTAAATGTTATTTATTTCTAAGTATAATTGTTATATATATATATGTATAGTCACGCCATCTAGAAACATTAGGCAACTGAGGAGTAATGATCATTCTTTGTACCTAGAGTTTTCTTTTAAAATACTGTTGTTCACTCAATCACATACAAAAACAGAATTCTTTGGGGAAACATCTGATTTTAGGTATTAACAGTTCTGAGAGTATAACGTCTTGTTATACCAAAGAGAAAGAAATAAATTACTACTATAATCATTTCACAATGAATCCACCTATGAATAGAGACAAGCCAATGAACCTCAAAAAAGATATTAATTACACAGATCAAAACACATCAAATAAATCCACAAATTCAAAATATTATGACACAAAGACTGATGGATAAACTCATTTGAAGTTTTGTCTAACCTTCATGTCTCCCTTTATAAACTGAGAAGGATTAAAGACTAGGATTGCCAATAAGAGTACATGTGGTATCTTCACGTTCTTAATCTTTACACAGCATTATGACTACAGCATAGTCCAGTTTCTTATATGACAAACATCATATGGTATACATTGCTGTAGTGTGAAAATAAATTGTATAGCTGGTAAATTCTCTTAGATCACTGGCGCATTTGGTACACTTTATATGTGTTATATTGCTACAGGTAACCTTTGCTACACTGTCCATAACCAAATACCAAAAGTCTTTGTTGTTCTTCCAGTCATCTTGATGTCTTTTTGGCTTTTTCAGTTTCAGCTCATTAACCAATGTCAAAGCCAATACCATAAGTTTCAGGTTTATGTTATAGCAGCCTTTCATGTCCAGGTATAGAATAATTTTTTCTCTTTCAATTCAGAGACAAAATAAAAACTATCTTATTATACAGTTGCAGTGGGACAGAATCTTGGGACAGGGCAAGGAGGGCAATGGGAGGGGAAAGCTTCACTCTGCTTTATGAAGATCAGCTTTAGTTTTGAAAGACTAGAAGATTATGCGTGATTGATATCTTGGAACTAGAAGAATCATGTGAAGGTTGATTCACTCGTATGTCTAGTGGCTTGGTGGGGAAGACAGATTAGAACTGCTGACCATATATAACACAGGGAGTCCAGCCTGGTGCTCTGTGATGATTTAAAGAGGTGAGATAGGGGGAGGGGAGGGAGTCTCAAGAGGGAGGTGATATATGTATAATTATGGCAGATTTGCATTATTGTATGGCAGAAATCAACACAGCATTGTAAAACAATTTTCCCCGAATTAAAAAAAAAAAAAAAAAAAAGAATTGCTGATCAGAGCACCTGCAATGGCCTCTATAAGTGGTCTTACTTTCTGACAACATAGTAACTTCAAGATACTTAATTTTACTTCTTAGGTGCTGACCCAGCACTCCAAAATGAAGTGTTCCAGTGAACAGGGCAGAAATGCATGCACTTTCTGCCTTAACTATATAGTATATTCACAACATTGTTTTGGTTATAAGGAAATCACAAGACCACCATGTTCAAGGGAAGAGACACAGACCCCACTTTTCACTGAAAAAAACATGATGGTCACATTGTAAATGATCATGTAGGATGGGGGGTATTGTGTGGCTATCTTTGAAAAACACAACCTGTCACAGGAAGAACACATATCTCTGGTCTCCTGAAGAGAGAAGCCCCATCACGTATAGTTCATGCTCTGTGTTTATCAAAACTGATCAAAATCTGTCTTGTCAAACATATCTCTTCATATTTCAATAGACTGAAAATGTATAGACTACCTGACCAGAAAAGTCAAATTAGAAATCAAAAACAGATTAAAATTCCAAGAATTTAGAAATTTAAAACATACTACTCATCAAGATTATTAGACATTACTTTAATGGTAATGAAGATGCATATGTGTGTGTGCTAAGTCACTCCAGTCACGTCTCTTTTTGACCATATGGACTGCAGACCACCGGGCTCTTCTGTCCAGGGGATTCTCCAGGGAAGAATCCTGGAGAGGGTTACCATGTTCTCCCCCAAGTGGATCTTCCTGACACAGGGATCAGACCCACAGCCCCTGTGTCTCCTGCATTGTGGATGGATTCTTTACCACTGAGCCACCAAGGAAGCCCCGTAATGAAGTTATGTCATGTCAAAAATACAAAAGGCAGTTCTTATGCTATAAAATACTCCAGATTTTTCTAGATACTGGCAAACAAACTCCAAAATGTACATGGAAATGCAAAATACCTAGAATTTAGAGTAGGAAAGGAAATCTTCAAAAGAACAAAAGTAGAGGATTTGGTAACCATAAAATTTCTTTCCAAACTGCAGCAACTTGTACAGTATGGTGTTTGTATGAAGATAAATATTTCAATGGCAGGGAACTACAGATTCCAGAAACAGACCCACATGAATATTGCAACCTGATTTATGACAAAGCCACCTCCACAATTCAGTGGGGGAAACGATTGTCTTTTCAATAAATGGTGGTAGGTCAATTGAATATCCATATGGAAAAAAATGGACCCTGACCCTATACAAACCATACACAAAAATTAATTCCAGATGTATTATAGAAATAAATGCAAAATCTAAAATACTAAAGCTTAAAAAGAAAACATAGGAGGAAATTTTCACGAACTTAGAGTTAATATTAAACAGCATAACATCACTAACAACAAAATTTTTTTAATGTGCTTTATGTATATTTAGAACTTATTTTCATCAAATACACAATAAGAGGGGAAAGTCAAGTCACAGAGTTAGTAAAGATATTTGCAATGCATATATTCAACTAATGATTTATTCCAGATTATGTAATAGGTCTTACAAATCAAAACTAAAAGTATAAAAAAGAACAAAATGTGGAAAATGTCACTATCGTGCACTTTACAAAAGATATACAAATGGAATAATCACACGAAAAGTTGTTTAAAATATTAGTTATCAAGGAAATAGAAGCACAACCACAATGTAATATTATGACAGTCTTATGAGAATTGCGACAGGATTTCAAATATCATGGAGGATGTGGAGCAATTGAAACCCTCAGAAATTTCTAGTAAGAAAGTAAGTTGGTAATCCACATTGGAAAATGGTGTGGAGAGTATCTACTGTAGCTAAAAATGTATTACCTTGTGATCTAGCAATTTCACAAGGAATAGCCTGAAGAGAAATAAGTGCATGTGTTCATTCTATAGAAATAATAACAAAAAACTAGAAATAATTCAAATACACTTGAGGTGTACAATGGATAAACAAGTAATGGAGTATTCATATAATAGATATTTAAGAGCAATGGGGTGGGGAGGAAGAACTGAAGCTACATGCAGGACAATCGTGAATCTTATAATATTTAGGAAAAGAGGCTAGACATGAAAAGATATATTGATATACATGAAATTACAGAACATGAATGTAGAATAATAGAACTCAGAACTGTGTTCCTAGGGATGGTAAGTAATAACAGCCTTCTGAGATTGGAACCATTATGTGTCTTGATTTGGGTGGTGATTAATGAAGTGTATACACTTTAAATGAGCTGTACTCTTAGCATTTGTTCACTTTATTCAATATAATAGACACATATACTAGAAAACTTTGCATGTGTTTGTTAAGAAAAGTATACTAGAATGTTCAAAGCAGCCTTAAATATTTATCAACAGAAAAATAACTAAACTGTCACTTTTTACATGTGCCATGAATACAAAAATAAAGAAATCAGTTTTGCATATCAAAAATTATAATTATGGACTCCAAGGATGCAAGTGTGAGGGTTGTAGAAGAATACTTGTACTGTGATACACTTGTGGTACCACTTACTTTATAAAAATTAGAACCGTGCAATACACAATTACATACTCATATAGGAAAACTATAAAGCAATAAATAGTGATGAGATCAGATCAACATTTTGGAAAAGCTATTTTGTAGAAATTTAGATTATGGCTGGATAAGAGATATTACCAGAAGATAACAGGGGGAGCGGTATTGATTAAGAGGCTATTCCACTGGAAAAAGTTGATGAGAAGGAGATTAATAAGAACATATTCAATGGGAATGGAAAAAGAGGAAAGACATAAAATATTTCAACAGGAGATCAATAGAATCTGTTAATCCATTTGAAATTGGAGGCAAGAAAAGAGGTAATGTATATTTATGAAATATATATGCTTTATATGTGCAGCCATTATGCCAGGTGTTTTACATAAGCTGTGACTTTTAATCTTGATAATAGCCTTGTGTGATACACTTATTTATTTCTATTTTACAAATGGAAAAAAAAAAAGTGATTCTCTTGCAGGTTATTTAATTTGCCCAAGGTCAAATGGCAAGGAAGTGGAGATACCCTATTTGAAGCCAGGTGTGTTTGATTCAAAGGTCATGCTCTTTTCATTTCAAAATGAATCCTAATTCATCACATAGCATTTGAACATTGTTGCCTTGTCAAATTGTGATGCCATTAATTGAAACAAGGAATTCAAAAAAGTAGCTTGTTCTATAATACACAGAAGAGGAATCTGATTATTAGATATGTTTTAATTTTTCAAAATAAATGTAAGTTAAAAATAAGTCTAGATCTGTGCTGTCTAATACTGTACAGTAGTCCCTGGTCACATGTGGTTTTTTTAAATTTAGATTAATTAAAATTAAGGAAAATTAAAATTTCAGCTCTTCTGTCACAGTAGCCACATTGCAAACATTTTGCAAGTTACATGTGGATAATGGCTGCCATACTGAATGACAGAATTGTACATTTTCATCATAGCAGAAAAATGTATTGAATAATTCTGGGATCTGAGATGGCTGGATGGCATCACCGACTTGATGGTCGTGAGTTTGAGTGAACTCTGAGAGATGGTGATGGACAGGGAGGCCTGGCATGCTGCGATTCATGGGGTCACAAAGAGTCTGACATGACTGAGCAACTGAACTGAACTGAACTGAACTGATAGTGCTCAAAGAGTTTGGATCCAGCAGTCATCATAATGTTAGATTAGAATATATCACTATGAACACTAATGATTATAATAATATTTCCCATTTATTAATTAAAGCACTTCTGTGCTCAACGGCTCAATCATGTTCTACTCTCTGCAACCCCATGGACTGTAACCCAGCAGGCTCCTCTGTCCTATAGTAATTCTCCAGGCAAGAATACTGGAGTAGACTTCGCATGCGTCAATAATTTTGCATACACTATATTATTTGATCTTCACTGCAACTCTTTGAACTCAACACACAAATCATTATATGTGGAGAATGTGAGAGAGACATAAGGTAACACATGCTTTTAAGAAAAGAATTTAGAAAGAACAGCCCATATGATCCATTTAAATAAATAGCTAAAAGAGAATATTGGGTTTCCCTAGTGGATCAGTGGTATAAAACCCACCTACCAATGCAGGAGATGTGGGTTTGAACCCTGGGTTGGGAAGATCATCTGAATAAGGAAATAGCAACCCAGTCCAGTATTTTTGTCTGGAGAATTCCATAGACAGATAAGCCTGGCGGACTATAGTCTATGGAGTAAAAAATGAGTTGGACACTACTTTGCGACTAAAAAAAAATAATAAAAAAGAGAATATTATAGATGAAGCTAAAGGAAAAGTTGGTTTTTTTCCAGGAGGACTGTTCCTCAAAGTCAAATATTGTACAGATATTAAGTATTCAAGTAGGCTCTAGATAGAGAAGTTGTTGGATTTAGCATTGAGGAATCTCTATTGATGTAGAGAAGGTATTTCAGTAGAAACTTGAGTGAGCTTATAGGTCAAGAAGTTTTCCTTTGAGTACAAAAGAGGAGTGGCTAAAGTAAAGAGAAGGTTGGAAGACAGTTGTTGTGTTTCTTTGTTGTTGGTGGTGGTGTTTTTTAATGCATGGAAATCATAGAACATAGTTGAAGTTGGAAAGACACAGAGTTAGTGGACAATGAGAGAATTAACTATTCAAGAAGGAAGTGATAATTAATGATATAAGACCTTGGGGGAAGTAAAAGCTGCAACAAGGGACCAGCTGGGTTTAGAACAGAATGTATCTGCCTTCCCATAAGAAAGAAGGGGAAATGATAGATGAAAGTGTGAGTTCATTGAAAAGGAAAATGGTTTCCTTTTTGTGAATATTATTTTCACACACACAAAAAGTCTTCATTCAAAGTTTAGGAACTGTCTTTCCATTACATAATCTCCTCTGAGAAATCTTCCCTGTTATCTCCCAAAACAACATTCACACTTCTCCTGGTTATTTCTATAGCATTCCAATATGTCCAGTTGTATGGATAACACCCCAGTGACCCTCAATATGCCCAGCAATGTCTTATTTTAATGAGGGAATGAATGAGTTCTCATGGGGATGGAATGACCATCATTATTGTTGTCACTGCCATTAGGGTAAAGCAGAGTTAGAGATTAACAATTAATACATTAGG
Organism: Capricornis sumatraensis; assembly: GCF_032405125.1. Classification (NCBI taxonomy): domain Eukaryota; kingdom Metazoa; phylum Chordata; class Mammalia; order Artiodactyla; family Bovidae; genus Capricornis; species Capricornis sumatraensis. Next base: position 59,783,491 of record NC_091079.1, on the reverse strand, counting down.
TCTATTTAACCTTCCTAGATGTTGTTGTTCAAAGTAGATGTGAAAAAGAGAAAATATGGATCATGAATTGGAAATTTTCAAAGGACGAAATTCATTTCTATATCACTTGATCATTCAGAATGAACATTTAGATAATTTTGTGTTTTGGCCTAAAAACACACATATGCATACACAGACACTGTGTCATTACGAAATGAGATTTGGTGTTTGGATTCATAACGCTGAGTCAATTTTCTAGTGGATAAAGAATAACAAAGAAATGTGAGTATATGTAATCATCATATGAAAACCTTACCTTAAGGACATAGAGCTCCATAGTATCTCAGAGAAAAAATGATTAGAAATTATGTTACATCATTTTATTTCATAAATGAGGCATAAGATATAGAGAAGTTTGTAACCTGTTGAAGAATCATCATACAGATAGTGGTTAATTTTTTAAGCCTAGGTCACTGTGTGACATATTTAAGCAGAGTTCCAACATAACATAAGGAAAAGTAGTGAGTAAAAGCTGTCTTCTGGAACAGGAATTTGCTGGACAATTTATTTTGTGATTGTTGATAGTAAGTATTATATTTTATTCTTCTAGTGTGGTCAAAATATGCACTAACTAAAGATGAATAATCTATTTTTCTCAGAATATCTCTTTATTTAATTGAAATTCTTTCTTTACATTAAAGCATGATATATTTAGACCAGAGGACAAAATGGTGGAGGAGTACGTGGACGTGGAGTACATCTCTCTTCAGGTATACATCAGGAATGCACCTTCAGACAGAGAAGTGCATGCAGAAACATTTAAGGCTGAGAGTGAAACAGCTGATCTGTGGCAGCCTAAATGGAATGAGAACCAGACCTTCCTTGCCAAAGCCATACATATGCCGCACTGGAACGTGGGTCTCCTGGAAGGGGCAGCAGCTGGGAGCTGAAGTTTAGGGATCATGGAGCAAACCCACTGTGAGGGCTGCTGTCGATTGTACAGAGAGGGATCGAGGGGATGTGAGGGAGGAGATCGTGATGGGAAATGCCTATGGAGGAAAGCCAGGCAGCCATACTGCAAGCCATAAAGCAAGGCAATACTGCTGAGTCACATGTAGAGGGTGGAGACATCACCAAGCCTCTCTCTCCCCAAAGGGAAGCATCTCAGGTGAACAATAGAGAGGCTGGTCCATCAAATGCCTGACTGCCTGAGGCACTGAACTACAGAGTAGGACCCTGCCCAGGGTACTCCTTTCAGTGACTGATGCGCTGATCTACAGAGCAGGACCCCAGCCAAAGGGGCCCCTCTACCTGCCTGACATGCTGAACAATAGAGAAGGGCCCCAGGCAAGGGATCCCTCTGAGAGCTTGACTAGGTGGAGCTATGGAGAAAGACTGGTCAAATAGACCTCTGATTGCCAGCTACAAGAGGCTTGAAAAAAAACTCATAGGGCCATTAACTCCTGCGACAGAGGCAGTCTGTGTCCCTGAACACTTGGCACCACCAGGGTCCCCGCACGCCAAGCAGCTGCACTGCCTTCATGCTCAACTCTCACCAGGGCAGAGCTGTCACAGGCGACAAAAAAAAAAAAAAAAAAGTCTTGTGTTTCTGTGTGCAAGGTCACTTCAGTCCTGTCCGACTCTGCAACCTTGTAGATGGTGGCCTGCCAGGCTTCTCTGCCAGAGAGGGGGTTCTGTAGGCAAGAATATTGGCGTGTATTGGCTAATACTGGTTGCTATACCCTTCTAGAGCACTATATTTCCTGCTGCCCTGGCCGCCAACCTCCCTGAGTAGCTGACACTGCCAGAACCCCTGCGACCCAAGCATCTGCATCACCTCTACACCTGGCCCTCACAGGGGCAAACCCAAGCCCTCCAGGGCAGCCTCAGGAGCTAAGCCCCAGGGAACGACCCACAGGTAGAGGTGGAAATAAAACCACGATAGAAACCCAGGGACAGTGTGGTTAAGCAAAAAGACCCAAAACTTTCTCACCAGCTATACAAGCAGCAGATTAAATCCACCCAATCAACTAAGCAGACTCTGTGCCTATGGAATATGTAAAAGGCCATTGATAGCTCCCATAAAAGAAAATGCACCAACTCTGATAACTGTGGACATTGGAGGCAAGAACACCCAGGAGCAGAACCAGATTAGAATCTGACCTGCCCCCATGGCAGGTCCAGAGATCAGTACAGTGTTGGAGGGCATCCCAGGGAGGTAAGGTGAATTCCCAGTCACAGTCTCTGACAGCGGTGACTCAAGAAAAACAATTATTGTTATATTTTGACTTGCTGTAGATTCTTTCAGATTTTTTTTTTCTTTCTTTTTCCCCCTCTGTTGTAATTGTCGATTTTATTGGTACTAAGAATTCCAATTAAGCTGCTGAGGTTGTTTTCTATTTTTTTCTTTTTCTTCAGTCACATTTTTTATTGCTATCACAGACCTCTGCCTCTGCATTTGGGCTTTTGCAGGTCTGTGTTTTCCTCTTTTCTTTTATATATTTTTTAACTTTAATTTTTTTAATCTATTACTATTTTTTCTACATTTATTCCTTTGTTTGCTTTTCCCACTGTTCTTTTCCTCTTGCAGTTAATCTTTAGTGTATATAAATCTTCTTTATCTACCTCTATTTAACTTTGCATATCTATTCTTTCTCTCTTTTGTTTCTCTCCTTTCCTCTCAACATATTTGTTAGTTTTATTTTCATTGCTTTATTCCTCAGTTGGCACTTTGCTTTAGTTTTGTTTTCCAATTTGTGCTTTAATTAGTTTTATTCTGGTAGATATAATTTTTGGTTTCCTTTGTTCACCAGGTCAATTATTGTATCTAGGTTTTGTTGAACTGTTTTGATTTTGCTTATGGGTGTATATGTAAATGTGTATATCCAATCACAGTTTCTATTGTTGTTATCAATCTCCACCTTTACATTGGGCTTTTGCAGTTTTGTGGAGTTTTCCTTTTTTCCCCCCTTTTTTGTTTCTTCTGTTTTTTTCTCTTTGCTCTTTTTTATAATTTGAATTTTTAATTTTGTTAAACCTATTATATTTTTTCTACATTTTTTCCTTCATTTGTCTTTCTTACTGTTCTTTTCCCTTTGCAGTTAATCTTTAATGTATATAAATCTTCTTTATCTACCTCTATTTAACTTTCATATCTATACTTTCTTTCTTTTCTTTCTTTCCTGTCCTCTCAACATATTTGTTAGTTTTATTTTCATTGCTTTATCTGACACTTGGCATCTTGCTTTATTTTTGTTTTCCAGTCTGTGCTTAAATTAGTTTTGTTCATAATTGGCAAATATAATTTTTTATTTCCTTTGCTCACCCGATCAGTCTACTGTACTTTATTTTTGTTGGACTACTTTCACTTTGCTCATGGGTGTATATGTATATGTGTATATTCCATTATTTTAATTGTTATTTGCCTGATTTTGCAGCTGCCATTTGTCTGGGGTTCATCTTTGGTTTCTCATTTTTGGATATTTGTTTTACTCTCCCTTAATGCCATAACAAACTGCATGTGGAATTTTCGTTCCTGACCAGAGATCAAACCCTGAACCTTTGGAGTGGGAGTACTGACTCCAACATCCTAGATTACCAGAGAACTAACCCAAGGAGTTATCAAATAGTGAGAACTCACACAAGGGAAATCACTCGAATACAAGACCCAGAATCACCCAACCACCAGTAGCACCCGGTGCAGAACACCTCATCTAAGCATAAACAAAGCAAAAATATAAACTCAATCATCAGCAGACAGGAGTACCACCTCACTCAGCCTTGCCCATCAGAGGAAAAACTAACAAACAAACAAAAACTCAGCACAAAGCTCACCCTATACGAAGCTCACATAAACCACGGGACCAACCTTAGAAGGGCAGAAACCAACAGGAAGAAAGAATTCAACTTTCTTCAAGGAAAGAATTCAACTTTACCTGAAGCCAGGGAAAAGGATACAAACAAAATAAAAAAAATGGAAAAGTGAAAAATAATGCACAAATGAATGAACAAACTAGAAAAAAAGAAGTTCGAATAAATGAAGAGGAAATAGGAAAATTAACTGAAAAAGAATTCAGAATGGTGATAGTAAAAATGATCAGAAACCTTGAAAACAAAATGGAGAAAACACAAGAATCAATTAACAAAGACCTAGAAGAATTAAAGCAAAAGCCTACAGAACAAATAGCACAATTACTGAAGTTAAAAATACTCTAGATGGAATAACTGAAGCAGAAGAACGAATCAGTGATGCAGAAGATAAAATGGTGGAAATAACTTTTGAAGAACAGAAAAAGTGAAAAGAATGAAAAAAGGAGGAGAGTATCAGAGACCACTGGGACAATATCAAATGCACCAACATTCAAATTATCGGGGTCCTAGAAGAAGAAGAGAAAAAGAAAAGGTATGAGAAAATGTTTGAAGAGATTATAGTTGAAAATTTCCCCAACATGGAAAAGAAAATAGCCAATCAAGTCCAAGAGGCACAAAGAGTTCCATACAGGATAAACCCAAGGAGAAGCATGCCAAGAAACATATTAATCAAATTAACAAAGACTAAACGCAATGAAAGAATATTAAAAGCAGCAAGGGAGATGCAACAAATTACATACAGGGAAACCCCATGAGCTTTACAGTTGATCTTTCAGCAGAAACTCTGCAGGCCAGAAGAGAATGGCAGGAAATAATTAAAGTACTGAAAAGGAAAAATCTACAACCCAGATTAGTCTCCCACCAAGGATCTCATTCAAAATTGATGGAGAAATAAAAAGCTTATCAAAAGGGCAAAAGTCTAGAGAACTCAGTACCAGCAAAACAGCTTTGCAACAAATGTTAAAGGGACTTATATAGTTAAGAAATAAAACAGAAGAAAAAAGATCTACAAAATACACACCAAATAATTAGAAAATAGCAATAAGAACATAAATATCAATAATTACTTTCAATGCAAATAGATTAAATGCTCCAACTAAAAGACACAGACTAAGCTGAATGTATACAAAAATAGGACCCATATATATGCTGTCTACAAGAAATTCAAGGGATTAGCTCTGAAAGACAGAGTGCCTGATGAACTATGGACGCAGGTTCGTGACATTGTACAGGATTCAAGGAGTAGGACCATCCCCAAGAAAAAGAAATGTAAAAAACCAAAATGGCTGTCTGAAGAGGTCTTCTTTAAAACCTGTGAAAAGAAGAGAAGCAAAAAGCAAAGGAGAAAAGGAAAGATATACCTATTTGAATGCAGAGTTCCAAAGAATAGCAAGGAGAGATAAGAAAGCCTTCCTCAGTGATCAGTGAAAAGAAATAGAGGAAAACACAGAATGGGAAAGATTAGAGATCTCTTAGAGAAAATTAGAGATACCAAAGGAACATTTCATGCAAAGATAGGCTCAATAAAGGACAGAAATGGTATGAACCTAACAGAAGCAGAAGATACTAAGAAGAAGTGGCAAGAATATACAAAACTATACAAAAAAGATCTTCATGACCCAGATAATCATGATGGTGTGATCACTCACCTAGAACCAAACATACTGGAATGTAAAGTCAAGTGGGCCTTAGGAAGCATCACTATCAACAAAGCTAGTGGAGGTGGTGGAATTCCAGTTGAGCTATTTCAAATCCTAAAAGATGATGCCATGAAAGTGCTACACTCAATATGCCAGCAAATTTGGAAAACTCAGCAGTGGCCACAGGACTGGAAAAGGTCAGTTTTCCTTCTAATCCCAAAGAGAGGCAATGTCAAAGAATGCTCAAACTACAGCATAATTGCACTCATCTCACATGCTAATAAAGTATTGCTCAAAATTCTCCAAGCCAGGCTTCAACAGGATGTGAGAGGTGAACTTCCAGATGTTCAAGCTGGATTTAGAAAAGGCAGAGGAACCAGAGATGAGTTTGCCAACATCCGTTGGATCATCAAAAAAGCAAGAGAGTTCCAGAAAAACATCTATTTCTGCTTTATTGACTATGCCATAGCCTTTGACAGCATGGATCACAATAAACTGTGGAAAATTCTGAAAGAGATGGGAATACCAGACCACCTGACTTGCCTCTTGAAAAATCTGTGTGCAGGTCAGGAAGCAACAGTTAGAACTGGACATGGAACAACAGACTGGTTCCAGATGGGGAAAGGCATATGTCAAGGCTGTATATCATTCAGTTTATTTCAGCTCAGTCACTCAGTCGTGTCCGACTCTTTGCGACCCCATGAATCGCAGCAAGCCAGGCCTCCCTGTCCATCACCAACTCCCAGAGTTCACTCAGACTCACGTCCATCGAGTCAGTGATGCCATCCAGCCATCTCATCCTCTGCCGTCCCCTTTTCCTCCTGCCCCCAATCCCTCCCAGCATCAAATTCTTTTCCAATGAGTCAACTCTTCACATGAGGTGGCCAAAGTACTGGAGTTTCAGCTTTAGCATTATTTCTTCCAAAGAAATCCCAGGGCTGATCTCCTTCAGAATGGACTGGTTGAATCTCCTTGCAGTCCAAGGGACTCTCAAGAGTCTTCTCCAACACCACAGTTCAAAAGCATCAATTCTTCGGTGCTCTGCCTTCTTCCCAGTCCAACTCTCACATCCATACATGACCACTGGAAAAACCATAGCCTTGACTAGACAGACCTTTGTTGGCAAAGTAATGTCTCTGCTTTTGACTATGCTATCTGGTCATAACTTTCCTTCCAAGGAGTAAGCATCTTTTAATTTCATGGCTGCAATCACCATCTGCAGTGATTTTGGAGCCCCCAAAAATAAAGTCTGACACTGTTTCCACTGTTTCCCTATCTCTCATGAAGTGATGAGACCAGATGCCATGATCTTGGTTTTCTGAATGTTGAGCTTTAAGCCAACTTTTTCACTCTCCTCTTTCACTTTCATCAGAAGGCTTTTTAGCTCCTCTTAACTTTCTGCCATAAGGGTGGTGTCATCTGCATATCTGAGGTGATTGATATTTCTCCCGGCAATCTTGATTCCAGCTTGTGTTTCTTCCAGCCCAGCATTTCTCATGATGTACTCTGCATATAAGTTAAATAAGCAGGGTGACAATATACAGCCTTGATGTACTCCTTTTCCTATTTGGAACCAGTCTGTTGTTCCATGTCCAGTTCTAACTGTTGCTTCCTGACCTGCAGACAGATTTCTCAAGAGGCAGGTCAGGTGGTCTGGTATTCCCATTTCTCTCAGATTACATGCAGAGTACATCATGAGAAATGCTGGGCTGGATAAAGCCCAAGTGAAGAAGAACTAAAAAGCCTCTTGATGAAAGTAAAAAAGGAGAGTGAAAAAGTTGGGGAAACAGTGGAAACAGTGAGAGACTTTTTATTATTTTGGGCTTTAAAATCATTGCAGAAGCTGACTGCAGCCATGAAATTAAAAAGACACTTACTTCTTGGAAGAAAACGTACGACCAACCTAGACAGCATATTTAAAAGCAGAGAAATTACTTTGCCAACGAAGTTCCATCTAGTCAAGGCTATGGTTTTTCCAGTAGTCATGTATGGATGTGAGAGCTGGACTATAAAGAAAGCTGAGCATTGAAAAATTGATGCTTTTGAACTGTGGTGTTGGAGAAGGCTTTTGAGAGTCCTTTGGACAGCAAGGAGATCCAACCAGTCCATCCTAAAGGATATAGGTCATGAATATTCATTGGAAGGACTGATGCTGAAGCTGAAACTCCAATACTTTGGCCACCTTATGTGAACAACTGACTCTTTGGAAAAGACCCTGATGCTGGGAAAGATTGAAGGCAGGAGGAGAAGGGGACAACGTAGCGTGAATTGATTGGATGGCATCACTGACTCAATGAACATGAGTTTTAGTAAATTCTGGGTGATGACGATGGACAGGGAGGCCTGGCATGCTGCAATACAAGGGGTCACAAAGAGTCAGACATGAAGAATGACTAAACTGAACTGAACTGAACAAGAAACCCACTTCAAACCTCAAGACACATATTGACTGAAAGTGAGAGGATAGAAAAATATATTTTATGCAAATGTGAAGCAAAAAAAAGTTGGAGTAGCAATCTTCATATCAGAGAACATAGACATTGACATAAGATTATAAGGGATAAGGAAGGACACTACATAATGATCAAGGGATCAATCCAAGAGGAAGAAATAACAATTGTGAATATCTATGCACCAAACATAAGAGCATCACAATACATAACACAAACACTAACAGACATAAAGGGAGAAATTGACAGTAACACAATAGTAGTAAGAGAATTTGGCGCCCATGGACAGGTCATAAAAACAGAAAATTAGAAAGGAAACACATCTTAAATGGTACATTAAATGAGATGAATCCTATTGATATCTTCAGGACTTTCCAGCCAAATCCAAAAGTATACACCTTCGTTTCAAGTGCACATGGAACATTCTCCAGGATAGACCACAGCTTGAGACTTAAATCAAACCTCAGTAAATTTAAGAAAATTGAAATTGTATCAAGCATCTTCTCTGACCACAATGCCATGAGACTAGATATTAATTACAAGAAAAAAAAGCTGTAAGAAACACAAACACATGGAGATTAAACAACACATTTCTAAATAGCCAACAGATTACTGAAAGCATCAAAAGGGAAATCAAAAACTTTCTAGAAATGAATGACAGTGAAAACATGACAACTCTAAACCTATGGGATGCAGCAAAAGCAGTTCTAAGAGGGAAGTTTATAGCAATACAAACCTATCTCAAGAAACAGAAAACATCAAATAGACAACCTAACATTACAGCTAGAGCAACTGGAAAAAGGGGAAGTAAAAACCCAAAATGAGTAGAAGGAAAGAAATCATAAAGATCTGAGCATAAGTAAATGAAAAAGAAATGAAAGAAATAATAGTAAAGATTAATAAAACTAAAAGCTGTTTCTTTGAGAAAATAAACAAAGTTGACAAACCTTTAGCCATCAAGAAAAAAAAGAGAGAAGAATCAAATCACCAAAATTAGAAATGAAAAAGGAGAGGTTACAGCAGACAATGCAGAAATACAAAGGCTTATAAGAGGCTATTATGAACAACTTATGGCAATAAAATGGATTACCTGGAAGAAATAGACAGATTCTTAGAAAACTTCACTCTTCCAAGACTGAACCAGGAAGAAATAGAAATTATGAACAACCCAATTACAAGCACTGAAATGAAGCTGTCATCATAAATGTCCCAAAAAACAAAAGCCCAGGACCAGATGTGTTCACAGGAGAATTCTATCAAACATTTAGAAAAGAACTAATGCTTATCCTTCTAAAACTCTTCCCAAAAATTGCAGAGGAAGGAACACTTCCAAATTCATTCTATGAGGCCACCATCACCATGACACCAAAACCAGACAAAGACAACACAAAAAAAGAAAACTACAAGCCAATATCACTGATAAATATAGATGCAAAAATCCTCAACAAAATTTTAGATAACAGAATTCAGGAACACATCAAAAAGCTCATACAACATGATCAAGTTGGGTTTATTCCAGGGATGCAGGGATTCTTTTACATATATTGAAATCAATCAATGTGATACACCATATTAAGAAATTGAAAGATAAAAACCAAATGATAATCTCAATAGATGCAGAAAAAGCCTTTGACAAAATTCAGCACCTATTTATGATTAAAACTCTTCAAAAAATGGGCATAGAAGGAACTTACCTCAACATAGTAAAGGCCATGTATGATAAGCCTACAGCAAATATTATTTCAATGTTGAAAAACTGAAAGCATTCTCCCCTAAGATCAGGAACAAGACAAAGGTGTCCACTTTCACCACTATTATTTAACATAGTTTTGGAAGTCCTAGCTACAGCAATCAGAGAAGAAAAAAAGAGAAAAGGAATCCAGATTGGAAAAGAAGTAAAGCTCTCACTGTTTGCAGATGACATGATACTGTACATAGAATACCTTAAAGATAGTATCAGAAAGTTACTAGAGCTAATCAGTGAATTTAGCAAAGTTGCAGGATACAAAATCAATACACAGAAATCACTTGTATTTCTATACACTAGCAATGAAAAATCAGAAAGAGCAATTGAAGAATCAATCTCATTCACCATTGCAACAAAAAAAACAATGAATATCTAGGAATAAACTTACCTAAGGAGAAGAAAGAACTCTACACAGAAAATTATAAGACACTAATGAACGAAATCAAAGATGTCATAAACAGATGGAGAGCTACTCTATGTTCCTGGGTAGGAGCAATCAATATTATGAAAATGACTATGCTACCAACTGCAATCTACAGATTCAATGCCATCCCTATCAAATTACCAATGGCATTCTTGACAGAATTAGAACAAACAAAAAACCTGGAATAGCCAAAGCAGTCTTGAGAAAGAAGAATAGAGCTGGAGGAATCAAGCTTACTGACTTCAAGTTATGCTACAAAGTTACAGTCATTAAGACACAAAAACAGAAATATAGACCAATGGAACAAGATAGAAAGCTCAGAATTAATCCCATGAATCTATGGCTACCTTATTTTTGACAAAGGAATCATGAATATACAATGGGGCAAAGGCAGCCCCATTGTAAGTGGTGCTGGGGAAACTGGACAGCTACATGTAAAAGAATGAAATTAGGATGCTTCCTAACACTACACAAACATAAACTCAAAGTGGATTAAAGACCTAAATGTAAGACCAGAAACTATAAAACTCTTAGAGGAAAACATAGGCAGAACACTCGATAAAATAAATCAAAGCAAGAGCCTCTATGACCCACCTCCTAGAGTTACGGAAATAAAAACAAATGTAAACAAGTGGGACGTGATTAACCTTAAAAGCTTTTGCACAACAAAGGAAGCTCTGCTGTTGCTGCTGCTGCTAAGTCGCGTCAGTCATGTCCGACTCTGTGAGACCCCATAGACGGAAGCCCAGCAGGCTCCCTCATCCCCGGGATTCTCCAGGCAAGAATACTGGAGTGGGTGGCCATTTCCTTCTCCAATGCATGAAAGTGAAAAATGAAAGTGAAGTTGCTCAGTCGTGTCCAACTCTTAGCGACCCCATGGACTGTAGCTTACCAGGCTCCTCCACCCATGGGACTTCCCAGGCAAGAGTACTGGAGTGGGGTGCCTAAGCAATGTGAAAAGACAACCCTCAGAATGGGAGAAAATAATAGCAAATAAAACAGCCAACAAAGGATTGATTTCCAAAACATACAAGCAGCTCATACAACTCAAAGCCAGAAAAATTAAAACCCAATCAGAAAGTGGGAAAAAGACCTAAACAGACATTTCTCCAAAGAAGACATACAGATGGCTGCTGCTACTGCTGCTGCTAAGTTGCTTCAGTAGTGTCCAACTCTGTGCGACACCACAGATGGCAGCCCACCAGGCTCCCTGTCCCTGGGATTCTCCAGGCAAGAACGCTAGAGTGGGTTGCCATTTCCTTCTCCAGTTCATGAAAGTGAAAAGTGAAAGTTAAGTCGCTCAGTCGTGTCCGACTCTTTGCAACCCCATGAATCGCAGCACGCCAGGCCTCCCTGTCCATCACCAACTCCCAGAGTTCTCATTATTTGAGAAATGCAAATCAAAACTACAACGAGATATCACCTCATACCAGTCAGAATGGCTCTCATAAAAAAATCTACAAACAATAAATGCTGGAAAGGGTGTGAAGAAAAAGGAACTCTCTTGCACTATTGGTGGGAATGTAAACTGATACAGACACTATGGAAGACAGTATAGAGATCCCTTAAAAAAAACTAGGGATAAAACCACCATCAGTTCAGTTCAGTTTAGTCGCTCAGTCGTGTCTGACTTTTTGCGACCCCATGAATCGCAGCACACCAGGCCTCCCTGTCCATCACCAACTCCCAGAGTTCACTCAGACTCACGTCCATCAAGTCAGTGATGCCATCCAGCCATCTCATCCTCTGTCGTCCCCTTCTCCTCCTGCCCCCAATCCCTCCCAGCATCAGTCTTTTCTAATGAATTAACTCTATGACCCAGCAGTCCCACTCCTAGGCATATACTCCGAGGAAACCAATTTTGAAAGAGACACATGTATCCCATTGTTCGTTGCAGCATTGTTTACAATAGTTAGTACATGGAAGCAACCTAGATGTCCATTGACAGATGAATGGATAAAGAACCTTTGATATACATACACAATGAAATATTACTCGGCCATTAAAAGGAATGCATTTGAGTCAGTTCTAATGATGTGGATGAACCTAGAACCTATTATCCTGGCTGAAGTAAGTCAGAAAGAGAAAGATAAATACCGTATTCTAATACATATATATGGAATCTAGAAAAATGGTACTGAAACATTCATTTACAGGGCAACAGTGGAGAAACAGACATAGAGAACAGACTTATGGACATCTGGAGAGGGGAGGAGAGGGTGAGATGCATGGAAAGAGTAATATGGAGGCTTACATTACCATATGTAAAATAGATAGCCAATGGGAATTTGCTATATGGCTCAGAAAATTCAAACAAGGCCTCTGCATAAACTTAGAGCGGTGGGATGGAGAGGGAGATGGGAGGGAGATTCAAAAGGGAGGGGATATATGTATACCTATGGCTGATTCATGTTGACATTTGACAGAAAACAACAAAATTCTGTAAGGCAATTATCCTTCAATAAAAAATAAATTAATTAAAAAATAAAAACGAGATATTTAGTTTAATTCCCATGTTTTCTCCTAAATAATCTTGGCATACTAATCATTGCACCTATATTTTTAAATTAAGAAAAAGCCATTAGTTTTACCTTGAAGTGCTTTAAATTCACTGCTGGTAAAGTTTGCACTTATGTAGCAATTACAAACAAAAGAAAATAAATAGAAACCCATGTCATATAATTCTCTATTCACTGATATTAAAGAAAGATATTGGCATAACTTTGTGTTTCCATAATCTTCATATACTCTTCAATCACACCATTAGCACAAAACTTCCTAAATTATGGGAGACCTGAGTTCAGTCCTCGGGTTGGGAAGATCCCCTGGAGAAAGAATACCCACTCCAGTACTCTTGCCTGGAGAATTCCATGCCCAGAGGAGGCTGGTGGGCCTACAGTCCGTGAGGTCTCAAAGAACTGGACACAGCTGAGTGACTTTCACTTTTTCTAAGTTATTTCCTAATGTGGCTTACAAATATTTTTTAAAATTTTTCTGTAATTTAAAATAAATCATAAAGAAAGCTATAAAGAAATTATTCTGTTCATAGAGTTTTTATTCTTCATTAAAATTTCTCACTATTAAAAATAAAACTGTAAACAATAATTTGTGCATAAAAATATTTTTAATTACTTCCTAAATATAAACTGTGATAAACCATAATTGTTCAAATCATGTAAGATATGCTATCATAAGCCTGATAAAATGCCTTATTAAAAATAATTTCTATTTTTTACACTTACATTTTCATGAATATTTGAAAGTTTGTTACCTTGTCTATTCAATGACAATAAAATCCAAGAAATAAATTTAATAGTTTCTGATATTTATATTTATATTACATACTTTAATAATAGCTATATTTTTCCATCAACATCTTTTCATCTTTCATTAATGACTGTTTAGAGGAGACACTGATCTGAATTGCAATATCCTGAAACATGTTAGTATTTACTGTTACAAATTTTGAAATTGCAAAGACATAGAAATCAGCTCATAAACTCACAAGCTGCTACCTTTATCCATTTTTTTGTTTGTTTGTTTTGTTTTTGGGCTGAACTGTGGAAAGGTTAGTTGACTAGCAGTTGAAACAGTAGTTATTTTCTCTGTAGGCAAGGAAGCAAGAACCCAAGTTGAGTGCTATGGGTAGAGATAGAGAAAATAGCAAAGTTTTGGCATTTTTAGAATTAAAAAAAAAAAAAAAAAACCTCAATGCCTGAAGAGTTTAAAGTTAATGGTTTGATATACCATCAAAATAGTTGCCCAAATGCTGAACCTGTGGGGAATGGTAGGTTAAAGTCTAAGCCAATAACCCTTGAAAAGCGGAGCAGGTTTTGTAACATTCTCAAAATGCTGAGAATGGAGCTTTAAATTTCAAGTCACACTGGTAGAGGGGCTTTGATGAAAACAATAGGCTTTCATCTGAATTTCCTGGAGATTTATGCCTCAAAAATGAGGCAAACAAAAGGTAAACAGAACCGTACCCAGAGCATGGTCCAGTTTTGAATCAAGGCAATCTCAGATTTGATTAAGCTGATAGCTCCCACATGTATCTGCCTACTAGAGGAAAAGATGTCTTCTCTCTGGAAGAAGTTAATTTTATTTGGAGCTACACTCTTTAAAAATAAATAAGTGAAATATATGCCATTAAGTGAAAAGTGCAAGTCATTTGCAAGTCTTATCATTCAATACAAAAGACAAAAATGATGAGACTAAATGACCAGAGATTAAAAGAAATAATAAGAGATGAAGTTATTGGGGTTATCTGAAAGGATTTTAAAATAATGATTCATATATTCAAAAATAGATGTAATGAGACAGAAAAAAAATGTTTTAATGGAAAATTTCACCTAATTAGAGGAATCTATAAAATAATTCTAAAACTTAAAGTCAGACTAAGAAATTTGAAATCTCAATATATGTGTTTAAGAGCAATTATAGTAAAACAGAAGTCAGGATTGATTTTTAGATTTGAAGATGGGTCAATAAAAATATGCAAACTGAAAATAAAGAGAAAAAATAAAAAGTACACATGGGAACACAATACTTATAAATGGTTCAGTCAATTATTCTAGCTTGCATGTTGATGATGTCTCAGAAAGAGAGGAAGGAGAATGAGACAAAATCAGTATTTGAAAAGTTGATCTAAGATTTTTCAATACTCAGAAAAGGTATATACCCATAGATAAGCAAGATACATACAAAGAACATCATATCTACCATAGTCAAATTATGAAACATAAAGACAAAATAAGAAATAAAGTCAAAGAAAAATGAGAAATAATAAGACAGAGAGTTGACCTCTCACCAAAAACAATGGAAGCTTCAAAAAAAAAAAAAAAATCTATTTAAAGTATTGAATCCTACAACCACCAATGTAGTATTATATATCCAAAGAAAGTAGTTTAAAAATTAGGGCAAAATAAAGCATTCAGACAAGTCACAGCTAAGAGAAATTACCAGTAGTTCTTAAAAAAAAAATAGCAAAAGAAATTCTTTGGGCCAAACAACAATATTCCCTAAGGAAAATACTACAATCTGTGAGGCATCATAAATATACCACAAAGTTCCCATTACATTCCATGTATATAAAATATGAGAACACAGAAATATTCTCCAGTAGAACTTTCACAGGGTGTGTTTACATTTAATTAATGACATTAATAATAATTTAAAATTCAGAATTCTGAAGTTTTTCTAATTTAATATAGGGTAGAACTGATCATTTTAATATTTACAAGGTTATTTTGATTTTTTAAATGAATTTGCTCACCCTATCAAAAAACAGATAGGAATCAAAAGGTTCACCTTTCCTTTGCTATGGAAAGAAAGAGAAGGATTGAAAAGTCATTTTTGTAATTTCTAAGCTGTGATATTATGCAGTTTATTTTTTAATATCTAAAATTTTGTCAGGATGTGAAACAAAAAATCTCGAACAAACCCCACACAAAAGAAATGTGTGCTCTAGCAGTGCACAGAACACTACAGAAAGTTACACAATTCTTGGCTTGCAAACCAAACCATTACTAATTTTTCTTTTAATTTAAAAAGACTCTATGGTTAAGATTTAAATTATTTTTATACATGCTTTTATCACAAATGTATTTTTCCTTTGCAAAACAAACCCCAAGTGAAAATTGATCATTTTCTTCTGTGTCTGTCTCTTCCATTTGATATAGGCTTCCCTGGAGGCTTAGATGGTAAAGAATCTGCCTGCAATGCAGGAGACCTGGGTTCGATCACTGGGTTGGGAAGATCCCCTGGAGAATGGAATGGAAACCCACTCTAGTATATTTCTGCCTGGAGAATTCTTGATCACAAAGAGCTGGACACGACTGAGTGACTTTCAAACACACCCATCAGGAAAGGAATTGTTTTGTCTGCTTGATTTCCTGTCATAATTCTCAAGGATTTTAAAAGGTACCTGGCACACTGCACATATCAATAGATATTTGCTCAGTAACAAAATGAGTGAATGAATAATGGAATATTACACATATAATAATTTATTTTGATATACCACATAAATATAAATCTATGTATTTGAAAATTACAGTCCTCAACCATAGTATGAATGAAAATAGACCTATGAGGAAAGTAACAGATTCAGAAATATTTGCAGTTCTAAGTGAATGGTAATTATTCTGTCTGGTTTCTTAAAAACAGAGTGCACTATTCATATAAGGAAACATAATATAAACAAAATACCCTACATAACCATGAAGAATGCTATTTTAAGAGCCTATCTGTTGCTCATGTATATAGTTTTGTTCTTTATTTGAATACTGTATTATAGTTTCTTTGATGGATGTAATCAACGCTGCATATACATATATATGTATGCATGTCTATATATATATATGCAGATAAACAGATACAACAGTACTTATATCAGTAACATCTATGAGAGGAAAATATTGTGATTGAGCTGCTTTTAAGAACATATATGAGTTCTCTGAATTTTCAGGGAAAAAATCAGTCTCCACACACCACCAGTAAGATTTTTCACTGTTGCTCAAAAACATGGAATTCATTTGCACCTAGCAGTTGGACTATAAACAAAGCTGAGCACCAAAGAATTGATGGTTTTGAACTGTGGTGTTGGAGAAGACTCTTGAGAGTCCCTTGGACTGCAAGGAGATCCAACCAGTCCATCCTAAAGGAGATCAGTCCTGAATATTCACTGGAAGGATTGATGTGGAACATGAAACTCCAATACTTTGGCCACCTGATGTGAAGAACTGATTCATTGGAAAAGATGCTGACGCTGGGAAAGATTGACGGCAGGAAGAGAAGGGGATGACAGAGGATGAGAAGTTTGGATGGCATCACCGACGTGAAGGACATGAGTTTGAACAAGCTCCAGGAGTTGGTAATGGACAGGGAAGCCTGGTGTGCTGCAGTCCATGGGGTCACAAAGAGTCGGACACAACTGAGAGACTGACCTGATTTGAACTGAACTGAAAATAATATTATAGAGGATTCATATCATGAGTATGTTTTGTAAAAGTAAAGATTATCTTGTCAATTATTGCCCGAGAGTTGTCTTTGTAAAAGTTATTGTGAACTTTAGTTTTCTAATTTTCCATTTTGTATACTGCAGTACACAGAAAATCAGACTATATAGAATAGTGCAGTACAAAGAACAAACACGTTTGATTATCATGCTGTAATAAGTTTTACTGTAGCTTTATTAATATTGTGTTAATCTCCAAATATAAAGAAAGAAATATGATACTGTATCATGATCATAGGAATATTTTATGGCTAATTTTTTTCTTAGAGAAAATCCAATATATTTTGCCAAAAAATTTCCTCACGTGATAGTGAAAAAGAAAAAAAGAAACCTAACACATTAAAATAAGACAGAAACAGGAAACCTTGCAATAGATTGAGTGAGTATTTCTATTTCTGGGAAATTAAGACATGTTTTGTAGGGACCACAATCTGAGGTATGGCATATATTTGGTTTAAGGAATGATTTCTGTCTCTCTGAGTCAACACTTATTGGATGTCCATTCATGCAGAACACTGTGCTAGATGCTGAGAATATACAGAGGCGCAGAAGACCTGGTCCCTGCCCTTAGATGAGCTTACTAATAATTGGACCATTGTTTCCAACCACGGAACAGGGAGAAGACCAAAACTAATGAAGAAAATACATTTTTTTCCAAAATTCTATTAAATTTTATAGTGTTATGAGTCAAGTATAGTATAACTGAATAAAATGTTGGCCTTGACATTAGAGGTCCTAGATTTAAAATTCTAACCTGCAGTTTATCAGTTAAGTGACCTCAACAGAGTTAAATCATATCTCTAAATGCGTCTGTTTACTTGTAAAATGATCACATTGAGACTGTATTTCTGATGTAAGAAATTTTCCAGTAACATTCTGGTAGAACATGTTGGGAACTTATTTTAATAAATGTTTAGTGCTTGGATGTTTAGTATATTATCAATGAATCTAGAATTATAATAAATTAGATCAAATTTTACAAGAGAGAACTTGACAAGATGAGCTTGAACAGTTTCGCTTTCTGTAATCTTTAGGTTGATGATTTGGTTGGGTGGGAGGATTTGTCTACCCTACTAAAAGCTGCAGAAAGGTTTTCTTGTGCTAAGCAGAAGAAGCAATCAGGCAAGTTGCTAATTAAAGATTTGGTGTCTAGAGAGAAGAAACAGAAGACCAAAACTTCAGCCATGTGCACCAAGCTCAAATATACAGATTCTTCTAAAAGTTTAATCTCTCAAAACCTCCTAATTCCAATATATGATGGAGTATTGTTAAAGTGGGCTTCCCTAGTGGCTCAGTGTAAAGAATCCACCTGCCAATGCAGAAGACATGGGTTCAATTCTTGGGTCAGGAAGATCCCCTGGAGAAGGAAATGGCAACCCACTTCATTGTTCTTGCCTGGGCAATCCCATGGGCAGAGGAGCCTGGAGGATTAGAGTCTGACATGACTTAGTGACTAAACAACAACATTGCTAAATTTGGTAACACTGTGATGATTTTCTACAGAATGAAATGACATTGCAACAAAACTTTAACTCATGACTTTAACCTGGAGAAAAAGGGATATTACTCTGCATTTAGCTTCTACATCTGAAAAATTTGCTTTAACTTGTATCTCATTGACTATAGTGTTTCATGGATGTTGATTTAATTACTACTCATAGTGATATTTTAGAGGTTAAACTTAATAGAGCCTTAAGTTGAAGCCTAAATTGTTCAAAATCTCTATTTATACATCTGGACAAAATATTCTAACTATTTAGCGCAAGATCCAGTGAAAGGAGCAAATTAAGTTTAAAGCCAAAGAATGCTTAAATCATTCAACCACTTATTAGATGACAAATATCACACATCATATGGAGACAATAATCCTGACCTATCTCAGGAAATTGTGAGGACTAGTCTAAAACATATAACCACATGCTTACACAATATGAAGCAGCTATGCTGCCATATGTAAATATCCAGTGTTATGTATCTGTATATATATGCATATATATCCAGTACTATGTATCTGTGCAACCTTCAATTTCCAAGTCTACACTTCCTGGACTCTGCGATGATTGGCCTAAAATGTAGGCTCAGACTCAGAAAATAGTACAGCAGTGTAGAGTAGCGCAATTAGGTTATAAAAGTGGAACCATGTTCCGAATAGGAAGCAGATGAATTCTCTGAGAAAAACAAAAAGAATGTGAACTCTTGTCAGCAGCAAATTAATCAATCTCTTTCTCCTTTACAGGGGCTATGTTAAAACTATATCTAAAATAGTTAACAAAATACTAAATTTAAGAGACTGCAAGTTTAAAGAGAATAGTTCTAGACAATTCTAAGAGAACCAGATTTTTATTTTCTCTAATGAGGTTAATAATATTGCAGATATGATGCTGCTGAGTTGTGGAGGAAAAGCCTTTGTTTTCCTGAGAGCTGATACTGGTCAATAACCAAAAAACCCTTATTTAGGGGTTGCCAAAGGCTGCTTTATATCCATTTAAGTAAAGGCAATATCCTCTAAATACATTAATCTGTTTAATCTCGTATCCATCATGGCTCCATGCAGAGGTTAATGGTCGAATTTTGCTGTTAGAAAATGTATAACATGTTGTATCTTATGAAAAAGAACCTTTATTTCTAGTTTGATAATGTCTACCAGTAATTGAGAATCATGACTATGTCAGGCACAGTGCATGCCCTCTATAAAATTGTCTATTTTCCTGTAACATCCCTATGAGGAAAATATTATTATCTCCAAATTAAAGCTGAAAATACTGTCTTAAAAGTAAAGTAATTGAGGAACTTCCCTGGTGGTCCAGTGGTTAAGACTCTGAGTTTCTACTGCACGGGATGCAGTTTCAGTTGGAAAACTAAGATCCCAGATGTGCTGTGGGACATGGCCAAAATAAATAAATAAATAAAGTAATTGGTTCAAACTGGTTATAGCTTAAAAGGATTCGAATTTAGGTGTATCTGAACTCTATTATCCATTATGAGATGATGCTCTAGTCTTAGAGGTCTCACTCTATTGTTTTTTTAAAAAAAAAACAATTCATTCAACACATTAGTTTAAAATGTTTTTTTTAATTTTATAAAATTTATTTTTAATTGAAGGATAATTACTTTACAATGTTGGTTTTATTTCTGTGAAAGAGTTTTAATAAACCAACCTGAATTTCTTGTGGCATTAACCATACACATTGCTTACAATTATTTCCAGTAAAAATCTTTGAAGAATCACTCCTGTATTACTATTGAAATGAATGTATTTGTTCACCTTATGTCAACTTCCTCTGTGAGCAACTGAGGGCTCTGTTCCTTTATCTGGAACAGTCAAATCCAGCTAAAAACATTTGAGGCAATACATCTCAAACCTTCTTTAGTGTCAAGCAACATTTCTCTTTAGCCCAGTCAGGTTCAGCTTTGAGCATTACTGTGTAATTTTAATGACTTATTATTTTTAAAGGTGGGGAAGAGGAGGAGATTGACTACGTGACACAACTTACCTGAAGAGGTTTCATTTCAGAAAAGAACAAATATTTCTTTGGATAAATGTATTGCCATTAATAAGTGCTTTTATACTACTGGGTTATTTTGATTCTTCGAGGTCATTTATTAATTATAAGAAGAAAATAATACAATACATTTTACTTAAGTGAAATTTATTTCTTGCATAAGCCAAAATTTGCTTTAACCTCAAGTGCAGAATATCATATTTGAAATATTCACCTAAGGCTAAGAATTATTTTGTACTTCACATTCTTACTGCTTATCTACTGAACTTCAACTCTCAGACTCAGTCTAAGCCATATGAGGAGGAGATAGAGTGCTTTGGTAAAGACATTTTTATAATGGTCAGATTTCATTCAATGGAGCTCTAAATGAGAAGATTATTGACGTTTATCAGAAAATCAGTGTTCTGGTCTCAGATCCACCACAAGACAGGGAGTAGCTCACAAACTTTGTCTATACTTTTGTGTGTGTGTTCAGTTTTTTTCAGTCATGTCTGATTCTTTGCAGGCCCACAGACTGTAGCCCACCAGGATCCTTCTGTCCACAGAATTTTTCAGACGAGATTACTGGAGCAGGTTTCCATTTCCTTTTCTAGTTCTCTTTGTTGCTGCTGCTGCTGCTAAGTCGCTTCAGTCGTGTCCGACTCTGCGCAACCCCATAGACGGCAGCCCACCAGGCTCCCCCATCCTTGGGATTCTCCAGGCAAGAACACTGGAGTGGGTTGCCATTTCCTTCTCCAGTTCATGAAAGTGAAAAGTGAAAGTGAAGTCGCTCAGTCATGTCTGACTCAGCGACCCCATTGACTGCAGCCTACCAGGCTCCTCTGTCCATGGGGTTTTCCAGGCAAGAGTACTGGAGTGGGTCGTCATTGCCTTCTCCGAGTTCTCTTTGTTATTTCCCCATAATTTAAAAAAAAAAAAAAATGGGATGGATTATCCTGCAAACCTCCATGCTTGATATATGTATTAATTTTCTACTGAGATAATATAAATTAAAATTCCAGTATATAGATGTGGCTAAAATACGCTGCAAGTTCAAGTTGACGTTTCTTTTTTCAATCTTGTTCTTTTCTTCTTTTTGTGCCTATATATTTCCTAAATGCTAGTATAAGTTCTCTTTAACTACAGACATGGCACTGTGGTACCTTTGCTTGTCTAAGCACACAGCTGAATTTAAAAGTAGCCTGTACCAAGCTCCTCTGTCCATGGGATTTTCAAGGCAAGAGTACTGGAGTGGGTTGCCATTTCCTTCTCCAGGGACTCTTCCCAACCCAGGAATCGAACCCAGGTCTCTCACATTGTAGACAGACGCTTTACCATCTGAGCCACCAGGAAAGTCTTAAAAGTTGAGTTATAGGCAACTCTGCATAATACTCCTAAGAATCTAAAAAAGAGTCGATATACGTATATGTATAACTGACTCACTTTGCTGTGCACCCAAAACGAACACAGCATTGTAAATCAACTATACTTCCACAAAAATTTTAAAAGTGGGGAAGAAAACTTCTCTAATGGTACAGTGGTTAAGAATCCCCCTGCCAAAGCTGATTTGATCCCTCATCCGGGAAGATCCCACATGATGCGGAGCAACTAAATGAATGTGCCACAACTACTGAGCCCTCAGTCTCAAGCCCTGCTCCACAACGAGAAGTCACCACACTGAGAAGCCTGTATATGACAAGGAAGAGTAACCCCTGCTTTCCACAACTAAGGAAAGCCCATATGCCACAATAAGACCCAGATCAGCCATAAATAAATAAATAATTTTTATTAGAGTGAGACTTCCAGATTCATCAGGGAAAAAAAAAAGAAAGCTATTCCATAGAAAGTAGTACTCTCCTAAAGCATCTTCACTTGTTACAGAAGCTAACTTCTGTGCTCACTGAGCACAAAGTATCTTGAAGATGAGAGAGCAGGGGAGGGATCCTAATAAGCAATCCATTCCTATGAAGGCAGGGGCAAGGTTTCACAAATTCCTGTTTGTTTAAAAGAAAAAAAAAATGTTGTTTACATTAAGACATTAGACCAGAAAGCCTGACTAATTTGTTAGAAGGAAAATAAATCTAGGCAAAGCAATGTATATTTATTTAAGTGTGTAACTTGAAAATAAGAGCAAATTTTCCTGAAAAGTCTTTTACACAAGCAAACAAACAGCCTTGTTAAGTCATAATGACAGCACAGCACTATCTGGACTTCAAAAAAATAAAAAAATAGAGCCCTGCCTACTTGTTTTCTCGAAAATACCAACAGTTGATGATTTGACATTTTTTTTTTGGGGGGGGGGGTGCCTTTAAAATTCACCTTTGGTCCATTTGGCCAGTGGAGTTACAATCCTTTCCGCAAACAGTTTGTGGTCCCATTGCAACCTCAAATGTGTCAGGTTTTTTCAGCATAGCAGGACAGGGTGAATCTCCCTTATTTTTTCCTTCCCATTTCAATATTTCAAGTTTGCCCCAGGTGTCTTGTCTCAAGCAAAACTGCAGTGTCAGACATACTGGATTTTAGGGCAAGTATCAGTTTATTGAAGTCATATGCACAAATGTAGTGATTTTCATAGCCAGACACTTCCCACAGTCTTTGCACTTTGTTCTTTTTGTTGTGTTGTTTGTCATTTATTTTGATTGGAGAAAAAAAAAAAAAGAGCCTTAATTTCATCTTTCCAAATCTTTTCTTGGACTTAATAAACAAGTGCATCAATATATATTTTATATTTTGAGAATGTATTTGTGAACATCATTTTATACCTTAAGAAATTTAAAATTCACTGGAGAGTGAATATTCAGAATTTTTCTCAAAGTATCATAGAGTCTTAGCTCTGTTAAATGTCTACCAAGTATACATGGAACTCCATTTCCAGGGTGTTAGTAATTAAGTTGTGTCTGACTCTTTGTTACCTCATAGACCGTAACCCTCCAGGTTCCTCTGTTCATGGGATTGCCTAGGCAAGAATACTAGAGTGAGTTGCCATTTCTTATGCCAGGGGATCTTCTGACTCAGGGATTCAACTTGCATCTCCAGAGTCTCCTGCATTAAC
Source organism: Capricornis sumatraensis (assembly GCF_032405125.1). Lineage (NCBI taxonomy): Eukaryota > Metazoa > Chordata > Mammalia > Artiodactyla > Bovidae > Capricornis > Capricornis sumatraensis. Next base: position 59,759,832 of record NC_091079.1, on the reverse strand, counting down.
AGGCAGATTCCTTACCATTGAGCTACACGGGAAGCACAAGCAATAGGTATATTGGCAACTGAAAGAATGTTCTCAATTAGATAGGTTAGGAACAATGTCATAGAAACATTTGCTGTTGACTGTGACAGGAAAGTCTAAACCCTTTCTAAGTTCTATATTTATCAGTTGTCATCCTTTAACATTAAATTATTTGATTAATAAATAGATTCTCTGTGCTCTCTTGAGATATCTAGTTAGCCTTGGTTTATCTGTTGTCTTAATCCAAAACAAGAATAATCCAGACAAAGAGCAGACACCACTAGTTTGAACCTATCTTTGATCAAGTGTTTTATGTATGGACCATGGAGAAGACTGGTTGGATCTCCTTGCAATCCAAGGGACTCTCAAGTTTTCTCCAACACCACAGTTCAGAAGCATCAATTCTTTGGTGCTCAGCTTTCTTCACAGTCCAATTCTCATATCCATACATGACTACTGGAAAACCCATAGCCTTGACTAGATAGACCTTTGTTGGCAAAGTAAGACTACTAGGAGATCCAACCAGTCCATTCTAGAGATCAGTCCTGGGATTTCTTTGGAAGGAATGATGCTAAAGCTGAAACTCCATTACTTTGACCACCTCATGCAAAGAGTTGACTCAATGGAAAAGACTCTGATGCTGGGAGGGATTAGGGGCAGGAGGAGAAGGGGACGACAGAGGGTGAGATGGCTGGATGGCATCACCGATTCGATGGACGTGAGTTTGAGTGAACTCTGGGGGTTGGTGATGGACAGGGAGGCCTGGCGTGCTGCAATTCACGGGGTCGCAAAGTTGCTCATGTCATGACTGAGCAATTGAACTGAACTGATGGAGAAGACAGCTCAGGCTTCCAGGAGCATAAAGAGATTCAATGCCAACAATGATAAAAATAGAATTCCAACATGAAAATTAAACTAAGTTTACTGGGAGCAGAAGAAGCACAAGGGAGAGGGAATCCTTAATACTTCTGTGCTATAGTCCACAGGTTCTTACACTTCAGATTCATCTCTGTAAGTGAATCCATGAGATCAACAGTAAAGAGGATGGCGAAAAGAAGAAAAATTTAGATTTTAGAGTTGCATCAAAATTAAAAGAGAATAAAAAAATACAAATAAAAATGAAAATGTGATTTGAGTATGTATTGTAATGGTATGTCAATCATTGTCATAAAGTTTTTGTGGCTTTTATTATAAAGAAATATGAAAATATTCTCTTTTCTAGTCTTCAGAAGGAATGCAAATCATAAAATCCAAAGAGGTGGATTTCTGAGGAAAAAATATTCCCAGAATTGGAGGATGCTATGCCATTCAAGCACTTTCACATCCCTAATAACAAAGTCTTTTTTAAGATAACAAAGAAAATTATACATAAGGACCTATTATATAGCACAGGGAACTATACTCAATACTATATAATAACCTATATGGAAAAGAATCTTAAAAAGTGTATATATACACATATTTATTTATATAATATATACATACATGTATTATATATATATATAACTGAATCACTTTGCTGTGCACCAGAAACTAACACAACTGTATTTCAATAAAATTTTAAAAAGATTTAAAAATAAAAGATAATTATAAAACCCAAGAAAGATACAGTCCTCCTTGTATAATTTTATTGAACATTTTTTTTTCTTTTTTTGTTAGCTGACTCCCTGCTAGAATGTAACCTTTTTGAGGGCAAGGATTTAGTTATTTTGTTCACCGTTTAAACATAGGATCGGTGTTAGCTGCAAAGCCAGATCTAAGGAGATAATTGTTGAATAAGCTAATATGGTATTTTCAGAATCACTTTAGCTCAGTAATCCTTGCCCCTCAATATCTTATGAGTCTAATTTACCTTCAGCACATACACATTAGTATATGTTGCCTTCTCATTTTCCACTCCATTCTCAATGGTTTGAGTTATTTTTGACAGTCCTGTTTACAATCCTCTAAACCCCTGCTATACTCATTCTGTCAGATGACTTTATTTCAAAAGCTACTCTCATTTTCCTGACATCTGTACCCATCATTCACTCATATGTTCTCTCAGATGTAGAAGATATCCTTGTAAGTGTCTGTCTTTACACTTCATAAATGTCTGCTGCATGTTCTGAATACTTGCGCCATCAATGACTCACTTTCGGTCTCGTATCTTCCTTGTCCATGTTCTTTTTATCTTTCGTCTACCGTCAAATTCAAGTCCATGTTCATGAGGACTTGGTCCTTCCTCACTCCTTTTAATCAGCTACTCTACTTTTTCTCTCTTTTCTTTTCTTTCTTCCCACCTGTCTTAGTGACTTTGGGCTATTACAACAAAACACCATACACTCAATGGATTATAAAGGGCAGAACTTTATTTCTCAGAGTTCTAGAGGCTAGGAAATCAGAGATGGAGTCACTGGCAGATTTCAGGCTTTGTGAAAGCCTGCTTCTTGCTTCATACATGACTGCCTTTTGCTTATGTCTTTACAGGATAGAAGGGGCAAGGGAGCTTTCTCAGGGCTCTTTTATAAGAACACTAATTCCATTCATGAAGGCTGTACCCCTCTAATATAATTACCCAGAGACCTCACTTATTAATACCACCACTCTTTGGATTAGTATTTAAACTTGAGAATTTGAGGGAACACACACATATAGACCAAATATTTAAGGCAATAATGCAGGTACCTCTTGCTTACTATACATTTCTGTGTCAATTTGTTTCAATTTACCACTCTCATCTATGTCAAAAAAGCTTCCATTTTCCAAATCCATTTCTCTCAAACTTGGATAAGTTGTCTGACCACATCTCAGCCAAGGGCTAATATTGTTACTACCCTTAGATAAAAAATCAAGTCCTCTTTTGTTATTTGCAATACATGCTAGAAGTCAGGACAGCAATTCTGAGTGTTTTACTAGGAGATGGATGATATATTGAACCAGGCACATAGCTAAGTTCATTCCTTTCATTAAGTACTAGTTTACCAAAAATTAGTTAAAAGAGTGCAGTGCCTATCATGGTCCAGGAAGGTAGCAATGAACACAGAGCTAGCCATTGGGATAAATGGGTCTTACCATTACAGCAATAGGTAAAATATGGTGAGATGCTTACTATAGTGGTGTATGCATTAGGTCCCATAGACAAGGTGAAATATTTAACATAATTCAGTTTGGAATGAGTGAAGAGGCAGTCACAGGGAGGTGACCTAGATACCAATATTTAAGGATGAATAGGAATTAGCTAGTTTAAATATTAAGAGAAAATGGTGACAGATTCAGCCCATTGCTTCTCTAACATTAGTGTGATTATATGCCCTTGACTATAACTCTTGAAAATCTCCCCATTACTTCTAAGCAAATTATAAAATCCTAGAAGTGGCATAGAGACTATCTACCATGTGGTTTCAATCTGCCTTTCTATACATTCAACTATTCTCTATAAAATAAAATCTCTTACCATTTTCTAGGCCAAAATACACTTTCTCATTGTGTTTTTGCTTCTCAATCTTTTTGTCCATGTAAACATCTCATCCAGTTCAGCAGTAAAGAATTCACCTGCCAATGCAAGAGACACAGATTCAATCCCCCCGTCAGGAAGATCCCCTGAAGAGGGAAATGGCGACCCATTCCAGTATTCTTGGTTGAGATATCTCACGGACAGAGGAGCCTGGTGGGCTACAGTCCATGAAGTTGCAAAGAGTTGGACATGACTTAGTGACTAAACTAAACAACAACAAAACATCCCATCAAATATTTACAAAATTTGAAAAGACAGTTGCCAATGATTGCCTCTTTAATTAGTTACCCCTTCTGAGGCAATTATTTCAATACTATGATAATTTGCTTTTCAATTTAAAGGACAAATCACATATTACCTAGGTTTGTGAATATTTTTTATCATGTACCTTCCCCTTATTAGCTTATGAGTGTGTGCGTGTTATTCGGTCAGTTGTGCTCAACTCTTTGAGACCCATGGACTGCAGCACACCCCTTCAGGGTAAAAAGCCCTACCTTAGCTGTTTCTTGTGTTCCCCACAACCCAAAGAAAGAATGCCTTTAAAACATTAGCTTTTCAATAAACTGTGGGCCAATATATAGTTTGATCAATAAATTTTCCTAAGAAATACAGTTCTGGTCATTTTGTTTTAGTTAAGAAAGTAATTCAAAAATTGTGCCCTAGACCTCCGTGATTTTATAAAATTCTTAGTTAGTTACCTCATTATTAGGCCAACACAGCATTAGCTTGAAAACAAACTGGAAATGTTAGATTCACTACAAAAGCCAAAGACCTGCACTGAATCTCGGTATAATTACCTCATATAACTATTGTAACAGAATACACAATGTGTCATGGTGGAAAATATTACTTATTACCCTGGAAAAACAAAGTTCCATATTACTCAAATACTTTCTCTCAAAGGGGCCCCAAATATTTGAACTGAAGAAGTAAGGCACAAAATGTTTACCAATTACATTCTACTAGGTACATTAAGGAATTAAGGAGCAGATCCTTATGATCATAGCTAAGAAAAACTATGTTAAAAGTTTTGGAGAGGGAAGTAGTGTATTTTCAGTCCTAGTCATTAATTTTAAACAACGTCTAATCTGTACAATAGAGAGAAGAAGCCTGTATTTGTACTGTTTTGCTTTTGACCTCTGCCCTTTTTGTAAAACCCAGAACTTTCAATAATATGAAAGGATTTTGATACTGTATTTTAGTTTTAGCATTTATAGGCACATCAAGTTACCTCTCTTTGATTTGGCTTTTCCCTAAATGCTGATTCTATGCCTAAGTGTCCACCAGAGGCCAGGCAGTGGGTTTCTCTGAAAATGCGATGCATCTAAAAGATTATAGCTGAGTTAATAAAAATTTCAAGTTAGAAACATCACAATGAGCATGTGTTTCCATTCATAAAGTATGTCTTAAACACACACAAACTATTTTTTGTCATCTGGTTTTGCCCCATTTTGAAATTATTCTCTGCTGTTAATTAGAAGTGACTACAATTTGATTAATCTCAAACATGTGTCACGTATAAACAATGTGGAGAACTGAATTCAATTTTTTTTTTTCACTTGCAGTATGCAGGGTGTTCACAGAAAGGAGACAAATATATTTTTCAAATAATCTGAAATCTGATATTATCACACTAACAGGATATTATCAATGTAACATATTCTCAAATATAAATATATCATATTTATTTGATGCATTAAATTCACAGGATACCTTAATTATAAGCAGGTTTAGACTGAAAATGCAAAAATTAAGAAGACTTCTTTCTCATTTGTTACACTTCTAAAGCTTTCGATTCTGGAATCTGTTTTTTAACCTTGAGAATTCACCTGATCTTGGTTTCTGGTTTTTGATTTACTTCTTTTGTCAATAACGTCTCAGTGCTTGCAAACTCAGTATACAAGTATACATGGATTTTGCTTAAAGAAAGGAAAGTTTCAATTAACAAGGAGAAAATGTCTCTTTGGCTTAATTTGAATTATAATTATTGTTATAGGATATATACTAAAACACTCATTTTTCAATGTGCTAATTTAATTTCCATAAATGCACTCAGCCTTTAGCCAGATTATAAAAGAAAAATTTTATGATAAAGTAGTTGTGATTTAAGAAACAATGATTCCAGTTAGGTTTTTCAGTTCAACTTTCTAACCAAAAAATGGTTTTCTTTCTTATTACACAGCCTGCAGTAATAAGTGAAATATAATCCTAATTAATTTTTCCTACAGCTATATATAAATCAATAGTTGCAACATCCCAAAGGAAACACACACTGCAGTCCTCCAGGTTCCTAATGAATGCAAATAGAATGACCTTTTTCTGACAACTATGAATATTGTTCCACAATTTTACCATTAAAACTGCTGCTATCAGCAATTCATACAGCAAACATGGAGACTACAATAGTTGTAAATAACCATTCATTATGGCAAGAAAGGAATGGGAAAAACTAAGCCTAAGTTATGCAACTTTTAAGCCTCAGCCAGATTTTTATATTTCATTTTTCTTATTTTTTCCCACATTTGATCACAGTATTATTTATACTTCTGACTCATGTTAGAATTTATTTTTAGTTTTTTTTATTTTAATTTTTACTTTATATTGGAGTATAGTTAATTTACAATATTCTATTAGTTTCTGGTGTGCAACAATGTGATTCAGTTATACATATACATATGTCCTTTCTTTTTCAGATATTTTTCCCATATAGATTATTATAGAATATTGAGTAGAGTTCTCTGTGCTATACAGTAGGTCCTTCTTGATTATTTGACATTCAGTAGTGTGTAAATGCTAATCATTTTGATGTTGAAATTCTGTCGATAACCAGTCATTATTTAGATTCTTCTCTATTCCAGATGAAAAGACATTAAAATAATTCAATGTTTTATATTATTTACTTGAGAAGTTCAGTATTGAAATGTTTTTGCAAATGAAGTAATAATATTATAAGGCTCTAAATACTATAGTCAGATTATTAGGAGACTGTGATGATATCCCACAGACGTATCTGTACAGAAAACCCTATTGGTGTACTTAACATATCAAGACATAGTACCATTCATGTAGTGAGCATGTGGATGAATTCAGAAGCTATGAAAACAGATAATGACATAAGAATGACCCCTATGGGAACCTAAAGAAAAGGTAAGAAGCAATTCAACTGCATTATAGAAGAACCACTTTATTCCCAAATGCAATAACACTGTGTGTATTTATGCTAGTGCATATTTAGTTTCCCATGAAGATGTCTCATTAAGTGTAGAAGTTAAACACAAATTGTATAAGAGTAGTTAAGTTTGTTAAACTTAATTCTGTCAGTCATAGATCTATATACTGGAAATTCCAATTGTTCTCTACAGTCAAGAATATAATTAGCCAATAGAATTCAAATACTCATGAAAAATAAAACTGCCCAAATTGCAACAAGTTTCAAAAAGGAACTCACAACAGTAGTACATTTTCACAAAATTGCAAAAACTATTTCTTCCTTCCCTTATTCTATGATTAATTTATATACTTTTGTACAAGACTGGAGACCACTACCACATAATTATTTGATATCTCAAATATGTATTAGTGACACAAGTTTACATAGACTCTATTTATAGAGATATATTAACTGTCTTTGCTAAGTAGTTGTACCACTATTTTAGTATAAAGTCAACCTACACTACTTTCAAGTGGAGAGCTGTTTTAAACTTCATTCAATTTCTTGAAATAGTTAAGAGAGCATTTCTGTGAGTGTGGTTTGGGAACAGCAGGCATAGATGGCATTTTTTAACTGTATTAAACAATCTCCTCTTGATGGCATCTCTCCTGAAGATGTCTGTACTCTCACACCTGTAATGCTTTCATGTTCAAAATGAATCCCTGCTACATCTCACTCAATATTGATCCTTAAGGCATTTCTCCCAATCCTTTTCCCAGTGTGGTCACTGAACAGTATCAGAGTTCAATAGGAAGATCAGCTGCTCATCCACTTTTTGCTAAAGCAATTTGTATTATGGATTTATTTTAGCAGTCTACAGTGGCAGTTGCTGTTTTTACTATTTAAATGCTTTGATTATCTGACCTTGCTTACTTTATCTTTCTAAGTGCTATGCATGAGCTTTAAGATTGATCAATAAGTGGGGATTCCTCTACAGGATTATGCTGAAATCAATCTCAATTCAGACTTTTTGTATTTTATGTTTATTACTAGATCCGTCTTAATTGCATTCCTTATTTTGGTAAATAATTTTAAAACACCTAGTTGATTACAGAGATAAGAGTCTTTAAAGATCCATGCATATTATAAAATAACTTGTATTCTTTATATGATATTCTGTCCATTCTTTCAATGTGAAGTAGGAAAGAATTAACCATGGATATTTTATTCAAATATCTTTACATTATAAATAAAGATCTATTCTATTAGAAGAAAAAACACAGCCTTGTTTATACAGATGAGTAACTGAAAAATCTAGACACACATTAATGTGCTATATTAATTGTGATAAGTGTGAAACTTCAACCAACACAGTCTATATACATATTTCGCACATAAAAATGTTTATAAGACTTTTAACAGGATAAATTAATACTCCCTGGAAGAAAAATCAAAGCAAATTCTCAATACTTGTATTTCTGAAATTCAATAGGAAAAAAGTTATAAGCTTGCTGAATATCAAAAAAAAAAGTAATATTCAATATGAGAAAAAATTTTGTTTCACACTCTCACTATTAAGATAGGATAATTTACTCATTTCTTTGGATTGAAATAGAAGTAAATTAGAACCTTAAAATGCCTCTTAATTCAAATTATAAATTCCATAACCAAAATCCCATATTAATTAAAGATAAAATTCTTAAAATTAACTATATGAGACACAAACATTAAGGAATATGAATTATCTTGCATAACTATTAAAGCTTGTGCTAAATTTTTGGTCTAATTTAGTTACATTTCATGACTCTGGGTGGTCACATGAAGCTCCTGAATTTTGTCTTTGAATCAATTTATACTTACATTAGATTTTTCAAAGTCATAAACAAAAGAAATGCAGAGATGAGTTAAAAAAAGAAATTGATGTCATCTTTTTAAATCTCATTTTAAAATCCAATCTAATGTCTAAATATCTGTGTCATCAACTGTTACATAAAATTACAGTGAAATATTTCCATGTATGTAAATGAGAGTATAAAATCTGCAATTTCAGAGGCCAAATATGCAAGCAGAAAAGATCCTGAGGTAAATAATCATATGACTATATACAGAAGATGTGCAATATTTTCACCTGTGCAAATACAATCTTTTTCTGCTCAAATAATTTTAAAAACTCTCATAGGACTAGAGAAATAGCACATATGTCCAATAGGTCTATAGTCATATATTCATACTTTGGAATTATTGGTCAAAATGATTTAGTATGTAACAGCTTTCATTTTAGACTAAATTCTAGCCTATTATTACAATAATTTTTTTTCCTGCGGCTTACATTAAATGAGACGTAAAGTACATGTGAATGAAAGCAAAGCCATCACAAGATATTTCATTTTAATAGTTACATGTATGGAGTTAGGATAGGAAAATTAAGATTCCCAAATACGAAAAGAATGAGGAAAATAAGAATTTTAATTTTAAATAGTTGCCATCATGGTATTTTCAAAAACTATTACAACCAGTTACTTCCTTTCTACTGTTTGTAGTGGAATAGTGCTTGAGATAAATCATTTTTCCAGAAAGTTTTGCATCTCTGTAGATCACAGCCCTGGCAAGACATGTCCATACTTTCATACTTTTTTCCTCAAGTGGGTAAATGTTAAGAGAGAAGAATCCAAGTTTCATGATGCACCAACACAAAGCTGGGAAGTGAAAATTATGTTGCAGTGGAGTCTTGAAAATATGACTGTAAAAGTTAATCAATAAAATGTCTATTCCTGTCTATTCACTGGAGGCCCCAGCTGCATAGCTTCACTCAATCGATACTACAAATTATTACGATTTCCAGGTTCCCACTGGACATTCAGAACAAATCTTTCAAGTGTAACAGTCTTATACTGAGTATATGGTGTGTGTTCTCTACATTTATTTCAAAAAGAGAAGGGGAAAAATAAAATCTAAATCCTATGTGTTCTTTAAAACTTCAACTCTATGGAAAATAACTTATGGGTTACCTTTTAATGTTAAAAACATCTTCCTTTTGATTGCCAAATTTTGTGCACGTTCTTTTTCAACTGTTTCACATTTAGTTAAGAAATGACTTACTCTAATAATAGATGTAGGTGATATAGCAACCTGGTTAACTCTGAATGTTTCCCAAAATAAATGAATGAAAGAAATACCTTTGGGATAACTTATCAAACAGTTACTTGAATACATTATCACTGTTAGAGAGATACATACAGGACCCTGACTGACAAATATTTCAAATTGTAGCAGATCCCTTAAAACACACATTCTAGTTATTGTTTTTATGACTTATCCCAACACATTTAAAAAAATCATGTTTGAAGTATTCAATTTTTTCTAAAATAAAAAATTATAATTTCAAAAATGAGTTGCTGTTTTACTAAATAAAAATCCCAGAATGTTTTGTTCTAAGTGAGATTATCTGCTCTCTGCAGAAAGATTCTATATTGATTATAAACTCTAGAAGCTACTCAAGACCTTAAATTTACCCTCCATACATTTTATTCCTGTATCTCCTAGTCAAAATTCAGAGTTTTCCAGATAAAGGGATGACAGATTAAGGGAACTATCTATAATACTTTCATGCCTTATGACACCTAACATGGTCTTTCTTTCTTCTGACTGGCGAATCCTATGGTGTCTGGCACTGCCCCAAACCAAATCAATTGGTAAATTTGATCAATTCATGCCACCTGTCGATTGAGTGGGAAAAAAATAAAAAGTAATAAACAGAATATTTTGTTTGCTAAACCAAAAAGCTTTTGATTTTTCTTTGACATTTAAACAATAGTGTGTTTTTCCATGTATCACGGAAAACATATAGACACATATATCTAACATGTACTCATATCCTGTGACAATCTATGTTGAGGCTATATTTGAAAAGAAAGATAAATGTGTTCCTCCTAAGAAATCATCACTATTTTGATTATGATCATTTATCAATCCCTATAAACTTTAATAACATTTTCTTATGTTTTAATAACATTTCTAATTTTATGATTTTTAAGATATTAAAAAAAACCATTTCAAATATTTAGATTTGAAATCATGAAGTTACAATTTTAAATACTCTCTTAGATAATATCTGTATACCTTGCCAGCAGTTTCACATTAAGAAAGAATATCATACTTAATTTCATGATGAAGCTATATTAGAAAATAAAGTAGATAAATATAGATCAAACATATACAACTTAAGTTTGATTTTTTATTATAATTTAACTAGATGAATCACTGTCTAGTTTATTTGCTTATAAAATTCAAGATTGAAATCAGATCACTGCATGTCAGTTTTTAGATCAAAAATTATATTTTTGTGGGCATACTGAATAATGTGCCTTTATAGTACTATTTAACTGTAGAAAAAATGTTGGCATTATTTTAATAGCAATATGCTAACATCAAATACTATCATTAGTTTTATATGAGTTCACAACCATTTTTGTATATTTCTTATTTTATAAACATATCTTAGGCATATTATTCCCCTAATATAATATTGCTTTTTTAAGACACCATAATGTTTATAACAACAGTGCATTACTATATGCATTCCCAAAGAAACTTTGCCCAATATGCTTTTAATCCTTGGTACCAATTTCTACCTTTTAATATTTGTTAAATGTGTCTTTTTTTGTTGTTGTGTGTGTCCTGACATCTGACTAAAGGTACATGAATGGCAAACAGGGTTTATTATAGGGTTTGATTTTATTTAGAAGCACACAAAATGTTATCCTAGATTTCATAATTGTTTTAATGCCTTGTAATATTAAATCATTGAATTAAAACATAAATAAATTGCTCATGAATAAATTTCAAAAAATGTGTTTTTATATTTTATGTGCACTATAAACTACAAATCAACAAAGAAATGTTTACTATATATGTTATTTTGAAATCCTTTTGATAGGTATATCAAGATATGCATTAAGGAGTATAAGTCTAGAATATGACTTCCAAAGAGCAGTTAAGATCAAATAAAGCAGGCCAAATTTACTTCTGGCTGCAGGACTTTGGTCAAAGGTATGAGTGACAAGGGAAAAAACTTCAGGTGTGGATGCTTTATCTAACTGCAATTACTCGATTCAAGCAAGTTCAGCGAGTAAAGTTTAATTCTTTACAAACAGAAAGAGAGAGACTGAGAGAGATTCATCTGGGCTATGCTACTTTCAATTTGTTTTTTAAAAACAGACTAAGAGAATGAATACAGAGAAAAAACGACAAAGATGATAGAATACTTGATTATCAGAACACCAAAATAAAAAAGAAACATATATATTTGAATTGCCAATGACAAAATCTGAAAACATTGCAGAGAAATAAAGTAATTGCATAAAGATTTAGATAATAAAAACAGAAATTAAATACTAGATGCTTCACTAAGGACAGTTTTCATGAATGTTCCAGAACAACATAAGTCTTTATTACTTTTCTTCATAGTTTCTTACATGCCTCAGTGGTCTGATCAAAAATTTTCCACTCTCAATGTCTCCCAATTTAATAGTGTCTTGCTTAGAGCTGCTACTTTAACAAAAAAGAAAAGCAACAAGAGCCATATGTAACCTTTGGACTCTGAAAGGAGAAAGATGAGAATGCCATTGGCAGATAGGTGCTACAGAAACACAGTGTACTCTTTCCCTTGAATCTTACCTTCAACATTTCTTGGTAGTTAACAAGAAAGTTGACTGCCACATCATTATTCAGAATCTGGAATAAGACAGTTACCGTTTTCAACATGTGCCATTTCAGTTAAGAAATGTTGCAGACTGAAAGTTTATCTGTTTTGGAAAGAACAATATATTGAACAAGCTAGAATATTTACACATAACCTTTTGCAACACAGAGAGAATTAAACGTTTAGCAACTAAAGTCAAAAGGACTGACTTGATTTCAGTTTGTAAAGTAAAACTTTCTGAAAGACTGAAAAACAACTCACTTGTAATCATTTTTTTCTTCTTCAGAAGCAATAATCCCTTCTGTCACTGTCTTCGGCTCTGCCTGGGGTTTTCTACTGTTCTGTTCTTGGCGAACTGTTTCTGCTATTTGCTCAGTTAGCTGCTCTTGAGTAGCCTTAAAGCTGGATTCCATTAGAAGAAGTTTTTCATCTTGACTGGCAAGTTCTTGGGCTGAAAGATAAAACAAGAACATTGCCTTTTAAAAAACCAAGCTAATCTGGTTTCTTTTCTTCTTTTGTTTTTGGTTTAAATTCTATGCAATGCAAATTTGAGAAAGATTTAAACAGATCCTTCTTGTCCAAATACAAATTCGAATATTCACATTTTTAGATTCCTTTATTTAAAGCACAAGTAAACAAAGATATCTATGAAGAAATACAAGATGCTTGTTAGTTATCTCGAATTTATAAAACATTTGAATGAAAAACTTAAGTGTCTTCATCAGACAACAATTCTCCAAGATAATTTGTAAGACCTTTGCTACAATGTAAGTGTTTTATAAAACAACATTAATGTATAGTACTCTTGTTCTTTCTTTAGCATAGGCCTTGGGTATATGTATATATATTCACATAGACAAAGACTGACACATTATAAATTATGCCAAAATGATGACTCTCCACTGATTTATTTTCATGTATAATATTTATGAAATTTAAACACTTTTTCAAGGTCATCCAATAGATGGCACTCTTTCATTAGACCAAAGCAGACAGGCAGTATGCTTCAAGCTCTCAAAAAATAAGTGATTTAAGACAAAGACATTTTTCCTTTGTTCTTTGTTGACTGTATTCTTAGAGATATATATCTGTATATTGTATTTGACTATTCCCCCTTTATAAATATGTTTATCTGTTTTTTTTTCTTTTCAACTGACTGAAATACATATCATCAATTGCAAATGTTATCAGGTTTTAAATTTTATTTTTAATAATATGTTTAGATTTGTCTAGTTGCATTATTTTAAGAGTATCTTTTTAGGAGTATTAAATATAACTGGATTTATAATCCATTGCATTAAAGATCATGATATTTTATGAAAATTAGTAATTTCAGTCTTGCAGTTCAACTGAAGAAGAAAAAAGAAATGCTTTTTAGTATCTCCAAATCAATAAAAATAGAAATAGAAATGAAGAAGATCAGATTTTTATAAAAAGAGCATCTTCCCTTTTAATGATTCTCATTTTATGTCCAAAAATGGTGTTTATTTTAAGCTTCAATAAAGTTGGAAACCACGGTATTACAGTCTTACATCAGAGGTATCTTTTACAGTCAACCTCATAAAGAAGAAACATAAAAATATTCTGCATTTATCACTCATCTTTGAAGTTGAATGATGTCTCCTTTATAAATTAGATCTAACAATATCTGATTCTTGGTTTCTCATTTATAGATTTTTTAAGATTCTAGATTATATATAAACAACTGTGTGCTTATATTTTAATAAATATATACACACATGTGTGCTTTGTTTTCTTGCAAATATTCAAAATGACCGGTTTGCCACAGAAGAAATTATGGCATCTACTATTTTTATAGCTTAAACCTGCTCTATATTAACAGTTTAAATTTGTGCCTCAGGAAACCACAGAGCTAACACAAACAGCTAAATATTTAACAAGGAAGAATGCATCACCCAGAGCTCATCTTTATTAAATTTCAAATACATTGAAATCTCTGAACAAATGAGCTAAATGTTTAATAATTTCAACATATGTTAAAGCATGGGGGAAACAATCCAATAAAGAACTTACAAGCTTGATTTCAAATTTTTAAAAAATCCTTCAAGCTTTATATATATATATATATATATGCACTTTAGCTTTCCTTGATCTTGGCCAATAAAAAACTATAAACAAGTTATCAAGTGAAAATAATCAATATTTTAATAGTGATAGATTTTTAACATTGTACATGTAGTTCCATAAATAAAGTATGATATTTCATTTTATACACTTTTTTACCTTTCATAATATACATATTTCCTATCAAAAAAAAAAAAAACTGCACCAAAACTTTTTAGATTAGTTTAAGGAGAATTTTCTGATATTGAAATTGAGAGGTTGGTGGCCATGACTTTGAACAATCAAGCTATGTACAAAATATTGTAGATATAACATTGTTTCAGGAAGTTTCTTGTTTGAAGAACCTACTTGTACCAATAGATTGACTTCTAGACTACTAGAGTCAACTTGCAGTATATGTGCAAAAAAGACCTTTTATCAACTATATATGTTGTGAATTTTCTATGAAGTTTGCCATTTCAAAATGACTAAGAGATTTATGCCTCACGGTCCTCCTAAGAGTCTATTCTAATTCATTATATGCTGGTTAAAAAGGGGTAAATTATTTTAAGTTTACCTATGCCTTGGACTTGAGCTGGAGTTGATCCCAAGCCAGAGGCACTCACAGCTGCATGCTTTATTTACAATCCCTTTGTCAGACTTACAACTGCCCCAGGCTATAACATAGTGTACCTAATGTTCAAACTGGCAGGTAATCTTATGTCAAACATACTTCTTTGATTTAAAGTGATCAATAGATTCTTGTAAAGAGGTAATTTCTCTGATGTTTCCACCTTGCCTTTTTTACAGGTGATTCACACAAAAGCCTGCTTATATGATGTACGAACAATAAACAGAAAGCTATAATCATGTTTTTTCAGATGTTTCCGGTGCACAACGATTTTGGATCGATACACTGTGTAATACAATTATCTGCAATGATCTGGTTGTATTGAAAAAGAATTTGCAGGAGACCTCTAGGGGGTTGTATCCAGAAACACGTATTTGGAAACGTTGTGAATAGTAGAAGGAAAAATTAAGGGGTTGATGATGACTGTCTATTATGTACCCAAAGACTTCATTCATATTCTAGTTCATAAAAGTATTACACCACAAACTTTAGTCAAACAACAGCTCACAGGTAATAATAACAATAATAATTCTCATAGCTTCATACTACTTATTTATATGGGAAAAAAAAACACCTAGCAAACATATAGACTTTTAACTATAGAGATTCAATGTTGTGTGAATATTATGTGTCATAGATTACAAGTAATACCAATGACTTATTTTTGCTACAAAATAAATTATCGTATTTCTATCTTATCTAAGTTATGTAAATACTAGTGCCTATGAAATTCTTTGATGTCTCTTCAACTACTTTTTTTGTTGTTGTTAGAATAGTAAGATTCTAGACAGAATATCAATTTGAACTGCTTCAGAGCACTATATAATAAAACCTTTATTTCAAGCTTTGTATTTCCAAATGAAGTTTTTTTGCAACATCAAGGGGAAAAGCTAAGATAAAAAGTCTGTATTCAAAAGACATTGTACATTTTCTGCAAAGATTTCTGTGTATGGAAACAACTCAGTTTTATTTTTATGGTTCTCCGGAAGATGCTGACTCTTCGCAGCATCTTCTTCAAAGCCTGAAAAGATCCACATTTTCTATTTCAAGCCTTAATCATATACCTGGAACAGGAAATTCTCTTTTGTCAGGCTGAACAGATTTCCATTCTGGTGAAGCTCACAATTTTGGGTACATTTGTTTCTCTCACAAAGCCCTGCTCTCTGCAGACTCTGCATGTCCCCACGTGGCTGCTGCAGACCTGCTCTGACGAGGAAGATTGATCTTGCTAAGACTTCCCTCCTTGTAGATTCTGGATTTTCTTTCAGTCTCTTGACCACACTGTCCAGGCGCCTCCCCATCACCCGCTTTGACTTTGATGGCTTCGTGTGCTTGCAGGAGATCAGCTTCTGACTTTCTTACAAAGTCTTATATATGTTTTTTACGTATTGCCTTTTATGATGGACTTTTTACACTGCCATCCTGCTATTTTGAGCTATAGGATACTAGAGATTATTCAACCCCTCATTAGCAACTGGGTCAAGTATCCACTTCTTTTCTAGGATCAAAAGCTTAAAGGAACTTCCAAACAAGGAAAAAGAAAAGGAAAAAAAAAAAAAAAAAAAGTAAAAAGTCAGTTGGGGAGAAGATTCACCCACCATTATCCTAAATGACATGTTAATACATAATCGTTCCAAGACTAAAGAATATTTCCCATGATTCTTAGGGAATTAAAAAGGAGACTTGTTAGATCAAAATGAGTTCTTTCTCTTTAAACTGTAAAGAAGAATTTAATGAACACAGAAAGTGTATTTAATCTCTTGTAGTTAACACCTATATGGCTTTTTCATTTAGCTCTAAAGCAAACTACACTAATGTAACACACAGGGAAATTCCTTCACCATAAAGATAATTATGATACCCTCCTAATGACTTCTCCACATCACTTAAACTAATTAGCTGTAGAAGAACACAATGTTTGTCACTTTCTTTTTCAATTTTATTATCTTTCTAACACACCAGGTCTCAGCTTTAAATTTGAGTGAAGAAAGGCATAAAAAGTAATCTAAGACCAAAATGATGTGCTTCCTTAAAAGAAAATTCACCAACCTTTACTGGTGCTGTTTTCATATCCATCAATATGGTATTCCTGGCTGTGTCTTTTTTTTTTTTTTTTTTTGGCTGTCTGCCACACCTTGACTTTCTATCATGCTCTATCATGCTTCTTTTAATCTGAATATTTAGTGTTCTTTCATGTCTTAATTACAGCAAATTGCGGCACAGTTGGCACCATTTCTTGAAATTAATCCCAGAGTACTTTGTTTCTGTCAAGCAGTCAAAGCCTTGGAGAATAATAGTAAATGTTATTGCAGATCTAAATTTAAATGACTGTCTATGTATTTAACTTAAGCCTTTAATTATTCGTGCCAAACTGTTTTTGGTTCAAATGTTAAACATTAGTCACTGAGAATGTAGAATTACATTAGACAGCTTAAAACCTACAGACATGTTTGACTATATTTTTAACATAACAATTATTTATATTAGCATTTTCTCAGGTGTACAAAACTTAGTAAATGGCACGTGATATCTTCTTATGGATATGTATTTCATTGTTCCATTACTTCTGTTATTATTAATAAAAGGTGTGGGTTATGTCTATTTGATTCTACATGGCTTTTCCCTAACCAACTGTTAAATTGTAAGTTCAATGCAAGAATGATTTGGTATTACTATAGCTAATAGTCTTTAAATAATTCAACATGATGAAGCACTTCAATAGTTGTTACAAATGCAAGAATTATATTGTTTTGTTTGTTTTCTATGGGGAATCTCAAAGTCCTAGGTCTCTCAGTGGCCATTTCTTCCATATCCTTATTTTGAGCAGGCTGTGCAAATCTCCAGATTAAAAAAAAACAAAAACCCCAAAACCCTGCATTATAAAAGTTATATAGTAACACTAGCTTTAAAAGAACAAGGGAGTAGAACACATTTATCCATGTTTTATGAATATATGCTTAAAATTTAGAAATTGAAAAATTCTGGAATGTAGAGACTACATATTTGTTGACTAGATTTCAGATAATTGATTTTTGTGCTATTTTTTAAAAAAATGAAACCCACTCTTAATGAATAATAAAAATTGCATATTTAGTAAAGTGAACTTGCATACTTTTTAATGAACATAATAGCAGCCTGTGTATCACATAGTAGTCCACTCGATGAACTCCCATCAGGAAATAAGCTCCATGTAGATCAGGACTTTGCCTTATTTGCCTATCTGTGTGTTGCCAGCATCTAGCCCAGAGTCCTATATTTAGCTCTCTATACAATAAGCGCTTAGTCAATTGAATTGGATAGATGGTGTTAATTTCACCTGTCAGACACGTGTCATTTTCCGCACTAGAAAAAATGTGTCGTTTGGTTTGCCTCTGAAATACAAAGAGAATAGGGAAGGATTTACACTTACAGTTTTGGCAGATTTATCTTCAAGCCATCTACAGGCATAAGTTAATAAATACTGCATTTTTATTTCATTTTAATCTCTATCTAAATGAAACTTGATGGCATTTCTATTACCAGCACTTGCGGTATATATTGAATTTAGAGACAAACAACAAGAGAAAGATGGATTCACAAAATTTATGGCAAAATAGATACTTCTCAATAATTCAGAAAAAATGAACAAAGTAGTATGTTTCCAGTTCCCTCTACTTATCAATAACAATGTGATTTTTTAACAGATATCTGCTTCCCCATGTCTCACAATCTCAAGGGTGTAGCTGATCTTTCTAACTACAAAGTTTCCTGGCAGCTGTAAAGTCGCTTTCAAGCTGTGTTATCTGCTGTTCTAGCTGAGCAAGTTCCACTTTGTGTTTCTGTTGGTTAGCTAATACATCCAAATGCAGTGACTGCAAGGTCTTTTGTAGCTTTTCAATGGTAAGAACCGCTTTCTCCCGACATGTGACCCCAGATACAAGTATATTGGTCCAGTATATTAGCCGTTTCAGTTTTCTCTTCCTCTGTGATCTACTCACATTCTTAAACATAGTTGTTTTCACTGCATTTAAAAATTGTGGTTAAAATGAGAAATTAATGTGCATGATATGAGATATATTCTGTCCCTTATATTCTCTAAACATTATAATAGGTCTACTTAGAAAAAATAAACAAGTCTGCCTCTTTGTTAGTACAGCTAATGTAAATGTAGAAACTGAGCAATATAAAAGTGAAACCAATTATCTCAGCCCTGAGGTAGTTTCATATTTACTGTTTAGACATCTTAGGGAGTCAAGGAGCTATCTATAAGTAGGACTTCTACATACTTGTTTTGTATAATTGAGATATTTCTCCTCTCATAAGAATCATTCCAATATGTTTAGTCAATATGATGTCCTATTTTTACAATTAATTACCAGATAGTTATCTGAGTTAAAACTATGATTGAATTTTATAAAAGTGTTTCATATGACTTTCTTATTTTGTCCGTATTGTAAATTTGTACAGTATTATCACTCCATTTTAGAAACTAAATTTCAAATCCCTTTATCTTTCTACTATATACCATGCTATTATTTTTCTTGAGAAATTAGTTTCATGATACCCATTAATTGATTAACAAAATGATTTCTAATTAAAATATGTTTGTATTTTAATAATCATAATATAACATTGTTCCCAACATACATCACAAATCCGTTATCAATCATGTATATAAATGAGTCCTCTCTAAATTTTGGCATTGTGATTTGAGCTCTGCCATGTACTTATTTTGAATAGTAACTATAATCTCCACTTAGCAATAGAAAATAAATGTCTCTGTTTCTTGTTTTTTAATGGGGCTATATTTTTCCTATTTGCATGGTGGAGGATTTCCTTGAAACCAGAAATACAATCTTTATCAAAAGCTAGATAACACCATTAGCTACCAATATTTAGTTTGACCATATTGTAACTGGGGTGTTGGTCAGAAGATAAGTGTAGATAGAAACATGCTTAAGAATAACAGAATAATTCAGAGTCCTGAAGAACTGGGGATATGACCCTGACAGCAGTTGGCATTGTGTTTCACAAAGTAGAATCAGATAAAGTAGTCTATAAGCAGTTAGCAAAAAATCCTGTGGTGGAATACTAGACTGCAAGACATCAAAGATTATAAGTTAAAATCAATAGATATTAGGCTGTAGGCAGAGAGTACCCAGTGATGTAACTACAGAGCAGAGTCAGTATTTCCTCTAAATCTCATTTTACAAAGGGCCCTAACTGGAAATTGCTGCTGCTTAATGTGTAATAAAATCTGAAAATTCTAATTCTAGCCAGTTCCATTATTAGGAGCCTAACTAGTCATTTTTGAAATTCAAAAATGAACTTCTGTAATTGCTACTCTATACAGTGTACTGTGCTGCGCTGAGTCAGTCACTCAATCATGTCTGACTCTTTGTGACCCCATGGACTGTAACCCGCTCCAGGCTCCTCTTCCATTGGGATTCTCCAGGCAAGAATACTGGAGTGGGTTGCATGCCCTCCTCCAGGGGATCTTCTCAACCCAGGGACAGAACCCAGGTCTCCTGCAATGAAGGCAAATTCTTTACCATCTGAGCCAGTGTGCTAGAATTAGGCCTTTACTGAGGGTAAGAACTGTGTTGTTTTTCATTCAGCAGCCCTTGTTTGGGTTTGGCACATGGAAATTGCTCAAAGACCTGTTGGAGTGAACTGAAGTCTTCAGCAGCAACAATAAATGTGATAGTGACCTGTTAAATATACACCCAGTCGCTATGTAGGGAGGATAATATCCACAAAGAGACAGTATTATATAAACTGATAAATTCACTAATTTGGAATTTTATGTAATAAAAATTGTGCAATAAATAACTCATAGTTTCCAAAATCTGGAAATTGTACAGGTAGTGAGTAATTGTACTTAGACTTATAACCTATAAAATTCTCTCATAAGCATACAATGAATTTGTGAAAATAAATGTCTAATTCTGAGGAATAACCATGAAGATTATATTTATCACAAAGAACATATAAGTCTTTTAAAAGCAAAATTTAGGGAAAAAAAAATCTCATAGTCTTGTTTAGAGATACAAAAGTGATAGTCTTCATGTATTTTCAAAAAATGGTCTTTGTTATTTAAATACAGGATATGTGACTGTCAGAGCTATACTGATTCTCACTGAAATTTCTGTCTAGGTTTTTTTTTTTTTTTTTTTAAATTTTAATTGTAATTTAAAAGTAGCCAAAATCAACATATCATGATATTGAACTGTAATCCAGAACAGGGTTTCCAATCAGACTTGTTTCCATCAAAGTTTCACTACTTATTAGCATGTAAACTTAACTAAGCCATTAAGCCTCTCTGAATCCCAATTTGCTCACCTTAAAGTGCAGCTATAATATTTATCTCATAGAGATGCTAAGATATAAAAAGAAAAATAGTAATATAACTGGTACATTTCTGACACTGTAGGCACATAATAAAAGTCTGTTAATATATCATAGAGTGATCTTTTACATTAAAATGCATTTGAACTAAAGAGTTTAAAAATTATTATAGAGCCACCATGTATAAAAATTACTCTATTTTTTAATCTCATTTCTGAAGTGACTTTCTCCTTAACTTCTTATATCAGTATCTTTTGAAAGATTTCCCCAACAATAATGCATTTAACTATCTCCTTGATATATTTTTATAATATAAAATAAATATATCAAGGGAAGTATATGGAATTTTTAAAAACAATGTGATGTTAGGTTAAGAAATAAGTCATAATTCAATTAAAAAGTTACCTTTAACAGATCAGTGCACCATTATTATTTTTTGCTTATTTTCAAATGGAAGAGTCTGGTGCTTTTTCTCAGAGTTGGCAGTATAGGTAAACGTCTGGTAAGTAAACGTTAACTCGACATGATTTAATCTAGAGGGCAAATACTAAGGAATATAGGGGTGTATGCTCAGTTGTTAAGTCATGTCCAACTCTTTGCTCCTCCATGGGCTGCAGCCTGCCAGGCTCCTTTGTCCATGGAATTTTCCAGACAAAGTACTGGAGTGGGTGGCCACTTCCTCTTCCAAGGGATCTTCCCAACCCAGGAACTGAACCCCCAACTCTTGCATCTTTTTCACTGGCAAGCAGATTTTTATACCACTCTTATACCACATTTGGTACAGACAAATAAAACCATCAGGTCAGAATTTGGTTGTCAAGTCAGATTTAAGAACATAGAGGCCATGATATTGGCTAGAAGAGAGGGGGAAAGATTCTATGCAAGTATATGAGTACAGCTGTGATGGGATCCTGAAAGGAGAAGAATTTGGGTCAGTGAGAATGAGATTAAGATATGAAAAGGGCAGAATATCCACAAAGGAATAGGTGCCAGCAACTAGCTTCTCTTTTAACTGTGGCCAGTAGGTGATATTTCAGTGATCTGTCTACCCTACTCTCTTGATAAAGAATTCTTGGATAAACTAATAGTATTTACAACCAAGCAAAAATAAACATCTTGTTTCACAGATTGGTTCATGAACTTTTTTGGTTGTTTCTATTAAGTTGAGTTTGCCTCTCTGCCATGTACAACTATGGGATATACGCAGAAGTCTTCACTCAGTTCAGTTCAGTTCAATTTAGTCGCTCAGTCACATCCAACTCTTTGCGACCCCATGGATCGCAGCACGCAGCATGCCAGGCCTCCCTGTCCATCACCAACTCCTGGAGTTTACTCAAACTCATGTCCAATGAGCTGATGATGCCATCCAACCATCTCATACTCTGTTGTCCCCTTCTCCTCCTGCCCTCAATCTTTCCCTCAATCTTTTCAGGGTCTTTTCCAGTGAGTCAGTTCTTCACATCAGATGGCCAAAGGATTCGAGTTTCAGCTTCAACATCAGTCCATCCAGTGAATACTCAGGGCTGATCTCCTTTAGGATGGACTGATTAGATCTCCTTGCAGTCCAAGGGACTCTCAAGAGTCTTCTCCAACACCACAGCTCAAAGCATCAATTCTCAATGGCAGTGCGCATAAATCAGTCCCAATCTCTCAATTCAACCCCTCCACACCCTGCGTCTCTATGTCCATTCTCTGTGTCTGTATCTCTATTGCTGCCCTGAAAATAGATTCATCAATACCATTTTTCTAGATTTCCACTAGAGTCTGTCATACAGAGTGAAAAAGTCAGGAAGAGAAAAACAAATATCATATATTATGCAACAGTGTTTTGAATGCAAAAGCATTACGATCAAACCATTGTTTCCTGTTCAGTTCAGTTCAGTTCAGCCGCTCGGTCGTGTCCGAATCTTTGCGACCCCATGAATCGCAGCACACCAGGCCTCCCTGTCCATCACTATCTCCTGGAGTTCACTCAAACTCACGTCCATCGAGTCCATGATGTCATCCAGCCATCTCATCTTGGGTCGTCCCATTCCCCTCATGTCCCCAATCTCTCCCAGCACCAGAGTCTTTTCCAATGAGTCAACTCTTCGCATGAGGTGGCCAAAGTACTGCAGCTTCAGCTTTAGCATCATTCATCCCAAAGAAATCCCAAGGTTGATCTCCTTCAGAATGGACTGGTTGGATCTCCTTGCAGTCCAAGGGACTCTCAAGAGTCTTCTCCAACACCACAGTTCAAACACATCAATTCTTCAGTGCTCAGCCTTCTTCACAGTCCAACTCTCACATCTATACATGACCACTGGAAAAACCATAGCCTTGACTAGACGGACCTTAGTCAGCAAAGTAATGTCTCTGCTTTTGAATATACTATCTAGGTTGGTCATCACTTTTCTTCCAAGGAGTAAGCATCTTTTAATTTCATGGCTGCAGTCACCATCTGCAGTGATTTTGGAGCCCCCAAAAAATAAAGTCTGACACTGTTTCCACTGTTTCCCCATCTATTTCCCAGGAAGTGATGGGACCGGATGCCATGATCTTAGTTTTCTGAATGTTGAGCTTTAAGCCAACTTTTTCACTCTCCTCTTTCACTTTCATCAAGAGGCTTTTCAGCTCCTCTTCACTTTCTGCCATAAGGGTGGTGTCATCTGCATATTTGAGGTTATTGAGATTTCTCCCAGCAATCTTGATTCCAGCTTGTGTTTCTTCCAGTCCAGCATTTCTCATGATGTACTCTGTGTATAAGTTAAATAAGCAGGGTGACAATATACAGACTTGACGTACTCCCTTTCCTATTTGGAACCAGTCTGTTGTTCCATGTCCAGTTCTAACTGTTGCTTCCTGACCTGCATACAGATTTCTCCAGAGGCAGGTCAGGTGGTCTGGTTTTCCCATCTCTTTCAGAATTTACCACAGTTTATTGTGATCCACATAGTCAAAGGCTTTGGCATAGCCAATAAAGCAGAAATAGATGTTTTTCTGGAACTCTCTTGCTTTTTCCATGAACCAGCAGATGTTGGCAATTTGATCTCTGGTTCCTCTGCCTTTTCTAAAACAGCTTGAACATCAGGGAGTTCACGGTTCACGTATTGCTAAAGTCTGGCTTGGAGAATTTTGAGCATTACTTTACTAGCATGTGAGATGAGTACAATTGTGCGGTAGTTTGAGCATTCTTTTGCATTGCCTTTCTTTGGAGTTGGAATGAAAACTGACCTTTTCCAGTCCTGTGGCCACTGCTGAGTTTTCCAAACTTGCTGGCAGCTTTTCAAAGCCTCTTCTTTCTTTCAGAAAACACAGATGGATGACAGGGTGATTCTTAGTTCTTGGTGATTCCCAAGGATAGCAGTTATCATCACTTTCCTCTCTTTGTGACAGGGGCAGCTATTGCCAACAAATATTCCAGGTGACTTCTATCTTGCTTATCAATTTATTGCCCATTTTCTGGAGAACATTTCAGTCAGTCACTACTTTTTCAACACCTTATCTACAGAACTTTTTCCAGTATGCTTCTAATTTTCTTAGTTAAATGAAATCAATAAAATTATACTTAGAATAATCCTTGACACATAACTCCAAGGAAATACATTAATTTAAGGTAGTACCTATGGTTTGGGCTTCCCAGGTGGTGGCACTGGTAAAGAGCCTGCCTATGCAGGAGACCTAAGAGACACAGGGTTCAATCTCTAGGTTGGAAAGATCCCCTATAGGAGGGCATGGCAATCCACTCTAGTATTCTTGCTGGGAGAATCCCCATGGACAGAGCAGCCTGGCAAGCTACAGTCTATAGGATCACAAAGAGTAGGACATGACTGAAGGGACTTAGCATGCATGCACACAACTATGGTTTACACAATTTTTTTTTAAGTCCACCTAAGATTTCCTAGGGAAGCAAGCTTGAATAACACCACTTACTGATTGTAGTCATGTTTCCATCAGCTCCATGCCCACAGATAGCCCTGTCTGGAGAGTAAGAGCAGAAATGTATTTTCTTTCCAAGCTGAAATTGATTGTTATATATTCTAACCTTTCAAGTGATTGCAATGGAAATTTCTCTAGTACTATGTTAATTTATTTAATAGGCCTAAAGTTTATTTTTATGTATATCTCCTGATGCTACTTCTCCTCACCTATCAGTAAAAGGCTCATGAATACTTGTGTAAACTGGGATTTATGTGGAAAATTCTTAAAGAGATGGGAATGCCAGACACTTGACCTGCCTCCTGAGAAATCTGTATTCAGGTCAAGAAGCAACAGTTAGAACTGGACATGGAACAATGGACTGGTTCCAAATCAGGAAAGGAGTATGTCAAGGTTGTGTATTGTCACCCTGCTTATTTAACTTATATGCAGAGTACATCATGAGAAAGGCTGGAATGGATAAAGCACAAGCTGGAATCAAGACTGCAGGGAGAAATATCAAAACCTCAGATATGCAGATGACACCACCCTTATGGCAGAAAGCAAAGACCTAAAGAGCCTCTTGATGAAAGTGAAAGAGGAGAGTGAAAAAGTTGTGTTAAAACTCAACATTCAGAAAACTAAGATCATGCCATCTGGTTCCATCAGTTCAGTTCAGTTCAGTCACTCTGTTGTGTCCGACTTTTTGCAGCACCATGAAGTGCGGCACGCCAGGCCTCCCTGTCCATCACCAACTCCCGGAGTTTACTCAAACTCATGTCCATTGAGTCGGTGATGCCATCCAACCATCTCACCCTCTGTCATTCCATTCTCCTCCTGCCCTCAATCTTTTCCAGCATCAGGGTCTTTTCCAATGAATCAACTCTTCCCATCAGTTGCTCAAAGTATTGGAGTTTCAACTTCAACATCAATCCTTCCAATGAACACCGAAGACTGATCTCCTTTAGAATGCACAGTTTATATCTCCTTGCAGTCCAAGGGACTCTCAAGAGCCTTCTCCAACACCACAGTCCAAAAGCAGCGATTCTTCTGCACTCAGTTTTCTTTATAGTCCAACTCTCTCACCCATACATGACTACTTGAACAACCATAGCCTTGACTAGATGGATCTTTGCTGGTGGAGTAATGTCTCTGCTTTTAATATGCTGTCTAGGTAGGTCATAGCTTTTCTTCCAAGGAGCAAGCATCTTTTAACTTCATGGCTGCAGTCACCATCTGCAGTGATTTTGGAGCCACAAAAATAAAGTCTCTCACTCTTTCCACTGTTTCCCCATCTATTTGCCATGAAGTGATGGAAAAGTGAAGTCGCTCAGTTGTGTCCAACTCTTTGCAACCCCGTGGACTGTAGCCTACCAGGGTCCTCCGTCCATGGGATTTTCCAGGCAGGAATACTGCACTGGGTTGCCATTTCCTTCTATAGGGGATCTTCCCCACCCAGGGATTGAAACCAGGTTTCCGGCATTGTAGGCAGGCTCTTTACTGTCGGAGCCACCAGGAAGTGATGGGACCAGATGTCAAACAAGTAGCTAGTGGGTACCTAGTGTATAGTACAGTGAGATTAGCATGGTGCTCATTGATGACCTGGATGCATGGGATGTAGAGGTCAGGGAGGCCCAAGAAGGAGGGCATATATGTATGAACATAGCTGATTCACTTCTTTGTACAACAGAAACTAACACAACATCATAAAGCAACTATACCCCAATTAGAAACAAACAAATAGTAACAACAAAACACTGCAGCTCAATGCTAATCATACAAATAGTTTAAAATTTAAAACGAACTGTGTGAATCTCAGGCTCCATTTATCTCAAAAATATCATTTCCCCATGTTACACACTAAAATCTCAGTTGTGCTGGTTTTCTTTTAGTTCTTAGAATGTCCCCAAACTCCTTTCTTTCCACATCAGGCCCTGGTGTACGGTGTCCCTTTATTCTGAATGCTCTTCCTACACCCTTCGTTGCTCCTATCAACAGTAATCCTGTTATCTCCCTCATTTTTAAATATCTTAAATCAAAACTTCTCAGAAAACCCTGCCTACCCAATCCACTAGAAGAAGTAAGGCTCCTCTGACATACAACCTCCTTGATCTTATACATTTTCATAGGATCTTAAATAATTGTAAAATTTTAAAAATGTCTCATTATGTGTCCAATGCCATTTTTCTCCCATGAAATTTTATGTTCTCTGCATGTATAAAATTCTAACATGGGCAATTCTAACATGCACTATCTGCTACGTAGCTTAGTATTTGGCAAAGGCTTGCAATCATTAGCCTAGTATGTATCACATGAACAGCTAACAAACTGAGTACTTACATACATAAACAAAATTAATGCCACTGCAAAAACTACCATTGGAATGGAATTGTGTTAGGCTGTTAAATCCATATGTGATTCAGCTATGACATACAAATGAAAGTTTACAGTTATTATTTTCCTTTCTCTTTGGAGAATTTCTTATAACCATTCTTTAAAGGTAAGTAGGCTGATAACAAATTCTGTTAGTTTTCCTTCTTCTGAGAGTGCATTTATTTCTCAAGAATATTTTTGCTATATATAGAATCAGGTTGATATTTCTTTTCTTGAAAAACAAATTGCACTTCCTTCTGAAGCCATAGCTTCAGAGCAGAAATATGCTGTCACTCAAGCCATTGTTCCTGTATAGCAAATGGATCATTTTTACTTAGCTGTATTTAGGATTTTTTCTCTGTCTTTAGTTTTCAGAAGTTTGATCATGATGCATCTCAACCGGGACTTCTATCTTTTCACTTATTAAAAGAGTTCATAATTGTTCAGGAATCAAGTGGATGATTTATTGCTTTTGTTTGGTTGCTAAGTCATATCCAACTTTCGCAGCCCTATGGACTGCAGCAATCAGATGATTACTTTTTTCAAATACTTGTCAGATAATTCTAATAGCTGAATTATCTCAGGGTTAGCATCTATAGATTATCTTTCATCATTCAAGTTGTGATTATTCTGGCTTTTGGATTGGTGTGTGACTTTGGATTGTATTTTGGACTTCTGGGATATGTTGTGAGATTCTGGATTCACAATTTAATCGGTTTTAGTGAAGAGTCACCCTGTTTAGTGATGGTAGAGGTAGGGGTGGAAGTGGAGGTTCAGATGCTCCTGGGCTCTGCTGACACTACCCTTGAAAGGGCAGAGAATGGCATTGTCCTGCCTTGTTACTGGTGGACAGGGGTAGAAGCTCAGCCCTTTATGATCTCCACCAATACTACCCTATCAGCCAAAGCAGAATGTCACTTAGTGCTGCCTCACACCATTTTGAACGTCCTCAGTGCTGACAGCAAGGTGGAGAACAGTGAGGGTGGAGGTCCGTTACTCCGCTGAGCTTCACTGATACTGGCACAGATGCCAGGGTGCTGGATAACGCCAACGAGCACTGCTTTATTCCACATTTTTGCTGCTTGGTAAGGTCAAAGTTTGGCTCTTTGCTTAGCTCAAACAAGAACAATCTGGTGTGAGTCAGAGCACCATCTGTTGCTATCTGTTGTTGGTATGGATGAGGGGAGAATGTGTGGAACTTTGGCTCAGTGCTCAGCTCCCCTGACACCAAGAAAGGGGAGAGGAAAAATTTTCCACTGGTATTTAGGTAGAGTACAGTGGGTATCATCAACAATTTTACTACTCTGTTAAGCTACCATTTTCCTTCTTCCTTGGCTAAGTAGAGCAGGCTTCTCTTAGGGGTTTTGTCTACCTCTTTTGATAGTTCCAAGTTGCAGGCCCCTGTGCCTCATCATGGCTATATAAAAGTTGAAAATGACAGCCAGGAAGCTCACTGTATTTTCATTCATCAAATCCCATTGTCCTTAGTCAGCTCCACATTTTATTTCCAATCAGTCAGAATCTTTTTATGTTTGCTTGTTGTATTATGTTCAAGTTTTTAAGTTGTGTCAGGAAGGAATATTTTTTCTCTACTTTCATAGTTTTTTAACTCATCTAATAATTAGATTGACATAAGACAGATTAACAGGAGAAAAACAAAATTAAGTTCATGTATACAGGAACCTCCCATAGACGTAAGAGGTTCTCAGATACTCAGGCAGCTGAGACTTATACTGAGCACACAAGCAAGTATGTCATCCTGAACTAAGAAGAAGAAGGTAGGGGTCTAGGTCCTCAAATGATGACAAATCACAGCAAGATGGAAAGAGCAAATGTTTGGCAAACAAGTGTTTTCCATGCCAAGCAGAGACAATGGGACGAAGAGAGGAGTTTGAACAGACCCTGCTGAGCTCCCCCAGCTTATCACATGTAACCCATACACGTCATAGTTATCTCTGGTGATAGTTTCTTCCTGGAACAGACCCTTTGTTTAAATTATTTTAGGCAGTTAAGGTGAAGGCAAAAAGTTTTTCTTAAATCTGCTCTATCTTGATTGCCTGTCACTCAAAACAATCCACATGCCAATATGACACCTTCTGAGGCAGGGTTTCTATCTTCCTTTCCCAGGTGGGGCTGGTGGTAAAGAACTTGCTTGCCAATGCAGGAAACATAAAGAGATGTTGTTTTGACCTCTGGGTCCAGAATATCCCCTGTAGGAGGGCAAGGAAACCCACTCCAGTATTCTTGCCTGGGTAATCTCATGGACAGAGAAGCCTGCTAGGCTACAGTCCATGGGGTCACAAAAGAGTCAGACATAACTTAGTGGCAAAACATACAAACAAAAGGGCTTCCCTGGTGACTGAGATAATAAAGAATCTGCCTGCAATATAGGACATCCAGGTTCTATCCCTTGGTTGGGAACATCCCCTGGACAAGGGAACAGCAACCCACCCCAGTATTCTTGCCTGGAGAATCCCATGGAGAGAGGAACCTGGCAGGCTACAGTCCATAGGATCACAAAGAGTCAGACCCACTGAAGTGACTAAGCACACACACATTCTACTCTTCAGTTGATAGGAATTACAACTTGAAATTACATCTTCAATGAAAACTGTATACATACATATATACCTCCATATATTCATTTATATATAAAGCTATATATATATATATATCTGTATATATCTGGATAGATATATATTTAGATAGTATATCTCTATATATGCAGTGTATGTATAGTGACATTATATATTTCTATGTACCTATATAGAATGTGCCAGTACCTATGAGTTGTATCTATAAGGATTTTTATTAAAAAAAATAAAAACAAACCTGTAAGTAGCAAACCATTAATTGTTTGTGTTGACGTTTTGAGAAGTGGAATAAAGTAGAAATTTTATTTAGCAAGTTTATTGTCTATTAGCAGCATTCTATATTGCATAATAAAGCTAAGTTTTTGTGCTCTGAATCAGCAATATGATTATTAATTATTTCACTACCACTCATGACTCTAGGCAAGTTATAGAATCTCCCTGAGTGTCACATGTCTCATTTGCAAATGGATTTTGTGGGTATGTGATAGAATATATTATCTTGACAATCCTTTCTAGCTCTCAAGTTTTTTTTTAATTTTTTAAAACATAAAATTTAAAATTTGCATACTTATTCTTTAGAGATACTAGAAACAGAATGTTACTCAAGTCTTTAGTCAAAAGCAAACTGCATTGTATATTGAAGAGGAAGGATGAGTGTTTAACACTATCACACCAGTAAATTTTGCTTTTCTTAGAGACAGCCTCATTTATAATAAAATTTCCCTTGGTCCAATCCTTCTATGACAGCCACAGCTGTGCCTTCTCTGAGCCCTCTACACTCTGGTGGGTGGCCTGTTATTTTACTTTAGGAAGCCTCAGATATGCTCTTGCTAATGCTTAAGACTTATCTCTCAAACTTGAGCCTTATCTGTCTAATGAATGCCTGTTCACCCTCAGAGCCAAGTGCCCAGGGAGAACCAAACCTCTTGATCCTTGCTTTATGAACATTTACTTACTGGATCTCAGGGTCAGAAGCTCTGTGATGTAGTCACTCTGGTATTGTACTCTCTCCAGGAATCTAGGGTTCAAACAGCCCCTGCAGCTGCTAACCACTATGGCGATAGATGGCCTCAAGCTGGTTTGACTGTTCCAGACTTCAGGTGTATGAATCCCTGTATGTCTGGACTTGCTACTGCCCTGCTCTCAAGCCATAGTATTCCTTCTGCTCTCTCTGGGCAGCCTATCTTTAATGAGGTGCTTTCCCAGCACCTTGGTTCCCATCTTATCCCAGTGTGTTTATGCCAGTCCAGGCAAGACTCAGAGTGAACAACCTTATTTTTAATGGACTTCTGCCGCACCTATTCTAGTCTCATTCCTTCTTTCAATAAGAAGAGAAAATGCAGATAAAAGCCATACATTATACTCATTTCTTATTATACCATGATATACTTTGATACAAGGCTGTGGTATTTTTCTCCCAATCAAGATAGACATTTACCTCCATTAGTAAGATAATCAGATGATGTCTATTGCCCGCAGAAAAGAATCTGAATGTACAGCTTATCCTAAAAGGCTTTTTAGGACTTCTGTAAGAGTAGAACTTTAAGGAATTTCAAGGAAATGGTTAGATAATAGCTTTATAGAAAGAGAGATGAATAAACATAATAGACTGATATAAGAGAAGGGGGAAAAAAAGAGAGATGCAAAAAGTTGTTAATCACTACTCTAGGTGTACTAGTTTAATAATTGGCCTTTTTGGTCTGCTTATTCTTAAAATTTGAAAAATGTTGCATTTAAATATTATATTGGTGTTTTGTGTTTATTTTGAACACAAAACTATCAATGTATACATTGCATTTAATGCAAAACTACTGCTATATATCTAATTAGTTAGATAAGTTGCATACAAAAGTAAATAGTGTACAAATGAAAGCCCTAACAATTAATTATGGTCCAGGGAAACCTTTGCCCTTTTACACAAATACAAAACAAGTCTGAGATGAAATGTAGGATAGAATGCAAAGAAAAATAGAATACTTGGACATTTCTGAGTTTTGAAAAAAGAAACAGAGAATCAGTCATTCACTATGAAGTGATTTACTAAAGAATAACAATGATTCAAGTCACCAAAGAGTTACCCGGATATTAGGCACTCTGTGAGCACAAGTGAAAAAGCATTGAATGTTACTAAATATTGTTTAGATGCTGTAATGTTTCAGATGTTGATGCTAAAGCAGTCAAGTTCAGGGAGATAACAGAATAGGTTCAATTCAGTTCAGTCGCTCAGTCGTGTCCGACTCTTTGCGACCCCATGAATCACAGCATGCCAGGCCTCCCTGTTCATCACCAACTCCCAGAGTTCACTCAGACTCACCTCCATAGAGTCAGTGATGCCATCCAGCCATCTCATCCTCGGTCGTCCCCTTCTCTTCCTGCCCCCAATCCCTCCCAGCATCACAGTCTTTTCCAAAGAGTCAACTCTTCGCATGAGGTGGCCAAAGTACTGGAGTTTCAGCTTTAGTATCATTCCTTCCAAAGAAATCCCAGGGCTGATCTCCTTGAGAATGGATTGGTTGGATCTCCTTGCAGTTCAAGGGACTCTCAAGAGTCTTCTCCAACACCACAGTTCTAAAGCATCAGTTCTTTGGTGCTCAGCCTTCTTCACAGTCCAACTCTCACATCCATACATGACCACAGGAAAAACCATAGCCTTGACTAGATGGACGTTAGTTGGCAAAGTAATGTCTCTGCTTTTGAATATGCTATCTAGGTTGCTCATAACTTTTCTTCCAAGGAGTAAGCATCTTTTAATTTCATGGCTGCAATCACCATCTGCAGTGATTTTGGAGCCCCCAAAAATAAAGTCTGACACTGTTTCCACTGTTTCCCCATCTATTTCCCATGAAGTGATGGGACCAGATGCCATGATCTTCGTTTTCTGAATGTTGAGCTTCAAGCTAACTTTTTCACTCTCCACTTTCACGTTCTTCAAAAGGCTTTTTAGATACATACATGGAATAAGTCTCAGTCTTAATTAGTATGCTTCTGGGTAATATTTGGTAGGTTTTATTTAATATTTCTGTAAATTGGTGTCATGGGTGAGATTAGTTTGGAGTTCTCTTTGTTTTTCTTCATCTTTTTGAAAGTGTAGGGGCCTATAATCACTGTTTTGTGTTAATGCTTTTCCACCTTGGTAAAAAAGATTTGGAAGCTATTTTGTGCTTCAGTGGATTTTAGATAGCTTAGCATTAACCGTTTTTTAATGAACTGCTCTGGGAAACAGTCCTTTTTTTTTTTTTTTTTAGTATATAGCTTTGGCAAATCTGTTTTGCAGTTCATATTACTCAGTTTGAGACTATCTGTCTGTTCTGTGATTGGTGGTGGCATTTTACATTTTCCTAAAAAAAAGTTTTTTAAAGAAGATACATACACACACACACACATGCACATATAATTTCAGTTTGTAAATGCATAGGCATAGAATGGAGAAAATTAGTCTCATGATTTAGTTAACATCCCCTATATCTGATTATTTCTGTTATTAGTCTATATGTCATATATGTCTGTGATGTCAATTTTCCTTGTTTGATTTAGAAAATTACATATATATTCTTAATTTTCCCCCAAGATAGGTCATTTGTTTATTAATTTATTTATCATGTCATTTATTTCTGTATATATATAGTTTCTTTTCAGTTTTTCTTATGTGAATTTTTGCAATTTCAAATTTGTTGAGTTGAATGATTAACTCACCTGTTTTTCACTTTTTTGCTTTCCATTAACTAAATATGTTAGGTCATCAGTTTTCTTCCCCAAAAGCTTTAGTTTTATTTCATTAATTGAGAAAAAAGATTTTAATCATTTTCTATGCATTATTTACATGTAATTGTTAAACATCATATATGTAACATTGTATGTAATATATACATAATACTTTATCTTTCATACTATATAATATTCAAGGCTATATATACATATATATATATATATATATAAATCTAAAAATGAACAAAAGATTTTGATAGATATTTTACCAAAGATGTAGAAATGAACAGTGTGCATGCATGCTAAGTCACAACAGTCGCGTCCCACTCTGTGAGACGCTATGGATCATAGCTTGCCTGGCTTATCTGTCCATGGGATTCTCCAGGCAAGAATGCTGGAGTGGCTTGTCATGCCCTCCTCCAGGGGATCTTCCTAACCCAGGGATCGATCTCGTGTTGCTTAAGCATTTTGCATTGGCAGGTGGGTTCTTTACCACTAGTACCACCTGGAAACCCAAATAATGTAGTCCTGTGGTTTATAATAAGAAATACATATTTGGTCTATCTCCAGTTCCTGGCCCAGAGCTTCTAAAACCTTTAGAATTCCCTAAGCAAGGAAAGCATTAAGGGCTTCTTTTGTCATGTTAGTAAGGTGACTTTTGCAAAGCCCCTAGGTAACAGAGGGTGAGATCTGGTTGCCAGGGAAGACCATTCTGTATTTAGTTGGTTGGTCTTTCAGTCGTATCCCACCAGCCCCTCACCTCTGGGGAAGGGAAAAGGGTGGAAATCGAGTTCCGTCACCAAAGGCAATGACTTAGTCAACCATCAATCATTTCAGTTTATTGATACAGTTGTGTCTGATTCTTTGCAACCCAATGAATGAACTGTAGCACACCAGGCCTACCTGTCTATCACCAACCCCTGGACCTTGCTCAAACTCATGTCTATCTAGTCAGTGATGCTATCCAACCATCTCATCCTCTATTGTCCCCTTCTGCTGCCTTCAATCTTTCCCAGCATCAGGGTCTTTTCCAATGAGTCAGCTTTTTGCATCAGGTGGTCAAAGTATTGGAGCTTCAGTTTGAGCATCAGTGCTTCCAGCAAATATTTAGGACTGATTTCCTTTAGGATGGACTGGTTGGAACTCCTTGCTGTCCAAGGTACTCTCAAGAGTCTTCTTCAACATCACAGTTCAAAAGCATTAATTCTTAAGTGCTCAGCTTTCTTTATGGTCCAACTCTCACATCCATAAGTGACTACTAGAAAAAACATAGCTTTGGCTAGATGGACCTTTAATGTCTCTGCTTTTTAATATGCTGTCTAGGTTGGTCATAGCTTTTTTTTTTCCCGAGGAGCAAGCATCTTTTAATTCCATGGCTGCATTCACCATCTGCAGTGATTTTGGAGCCCAAGAAAATAAAGTCTGTCACTGTTTCCATTGTTTCCCCATCTATTTGCCATGAAGTGATGGGACCAGATGCCATGATTTTCATTTTTTGCATGTTGATTTTTAATCCAGCTTTTCACTCTCCTCTTTCAATTTCATCAACAGGTTCTTTAGTTCCTCTTCACTTTCTGCCATAAGGGTGGTGTCCTCTGCATATCTGAGGTTATTGATATTTCTGCTGGCAATCTTGATTCCAGCGTGTGCTTCCTCCAGCCCAGCATTTCTCATGATGTACTCTGCATATAAGTTAAATAAGCAGGGTGACAATATACAGCCTTGACATACTCCTTTCCCAATTTGGAACCTGTCTTTTGTTCCATGTCCAGTTCTAACTGTTGCTTCTTGACCTGCATACGATTGTCTTAGAAGGCAGGTATGGTGGTTCAGTAGGCCCTTCTCTTGAACAATTTTCCACAGTTTCTTGTGACTCACACACTCAAAGGTTTTAGCATAGTCAACGAAGCAGAAGCAGAAGTTTTTCTGGAACTCTCTTGTTCTTTCTATGATCCAACAGATGATGGCAATTTAAGCTATGGTTCCTCTGTCTTTTTAAATCCAGCTTGAACATCTAGAGTTCTCAGTTCATGTACTGTTGAGGCCTAGCTTGGAAAATTTTGAGCATTACTTTGCTGATGTATAAGATGAGTGCTATTGTGCAGGAGTTTGAACATTCCTTGGCATTACTTTTGTGATTAGAATGAAAATTGACATTTTCCAGTCCTGTGGCCACTGCTGAATTTTTGAAATTTGCTGTCATACTGAGTTCAGAACTTTCACAGCATCATATTTTAGGATTTGAAATAACTCAGCTGCATTCCCTCATGTACAGTACCTTTGTTTGTAGTGATGCTTGATAAGGCCCACTTGACTTTATATTCCAGGTAGTCTGGCTCTAGGTGACTATTCACACCATCATGATTAATGGGTCATTAAGATCTTTCTTGAGAGTCCCTTGGACTGCAAGGAGATCCAACCAATCCATTCTGAAGAAGAGCAGCCCTGGGGTTTCTTTGGAAGTAATGATACTAAAGCTGAAACTCCAGTACTTCGGCCACCTCATGTGAAGAGTTGACTCCTTGGAAAAGACTCTGATGCTGGGAGGGATAGGGGGCAGGAGAAGAAGGGAACAACAAAGGATGAGATGGCTGGATGGCATCACTGACTCGATGGACGTAAGTCTGAGTGAACTCTGGGAGTTGGTGATGGACAGGGAGGCCTGGCATGCTGCGATTCATGGGGTCGCAAAGAGTCGGACACAACTGAGCGACTGAACTGAACTGAAGATCTTTTTTAATGATCTTAATTAAGATTATTTAAAGATCTTAATTAAGGTCTTCTTTAAAAAAACTTTGTGTGGATCACAATAAACTGTGGAAAATTCTGAAATAGATGGGAATACCAGATCACCTGACCTGCCTCTTGAGAAACCTATATGCAGGTCAGAGAGCAACAGTTAGAACTGGACATGGAACAACAGACTGGTTCCAAATAGGAAAAGGAGTATGTCAAATATATTGTCACCCTGCTTATTTAACTTACATGCAGAGTACATCATGAGAAACGCTGGGCTGGAGGAAGCACAAGCTAGAATCAAGATTGCGGGAGAAATATCAATAACCTCAGATATGTCGATGACACCACCCTTATGGCAGAAAGTGAAGAGGAACTAAAAAGCCTCTTGATGAAAGTGAAAGAGGAGAGTGAAAAAGTTGGCTTCAAGCTCAACATTCAGAAAACTAAGATCATGGCATCCGGTCCCATCACTTCACGGGAAATAGATGGGGAAACAGTGGAAACAGTGTCAGTATTTATTTTTGGGGACATTAAAATCACTGCAGATGGTGATTGCAGCCATGAAATTAAAATACACTTACTCCTTGGAAGGAAAGTTATGAGCAACCTAGATAGCATATTCAAAAGCAGAGACATTACTTTGCCAACAAAGGTCTGTCTAGTCAAAGCTATGGTTTTTCCAGTGGTCATGTATGGCTGTGAGAGTTGGACTATGAAGAAAGCTGAGTGACAAAGAATTGATCCTTTTGAACTGTGGTGTTGGAGAAGACTCTTGAGGGTCCCTTGGACTGCAAGGAGATCCAACCAGTCCATTCTAAAGGAGATCAGTCCTGGGATTTCTTTGGAAGGAATGATGCTAAAGCTGAAACTCCAATACTTTGGCCACCTCATGCAAAGTGTTGACTCATTGGAAAAGACTCTGATGCTGGGAGGGATTGGGGGCAGGAGGAGAAGGGAACGACAGAGGATGAGATTACTGGATGGCATCACTGACTAGGTGGACATGAGTGTGAGTGAACTCCGGGAGTTGGTGATGGACAGGGAGGCCCAGCATGCTGGAATTCATGGGGTCTCAAAGAGTCCGACACGACTGAGCGACTGAACTGAACTGAAGATCTTTTTTGTATAGTTCTTCTGTGTATTTTTGCCACCTCTTCTTAATATCTTCTGCTTCTGCTAGGTCTACACTGTTTCTGTCCTTTATTGTGCCCATCTTTTCATGGAATACTCCCCTGATATCTCTAATTTTCTAGAAGAAATTTCTATCCTTTCTCATTTTATTGTTGTCCTCTATTTCTTTGCAGTGATTACTTAGGAAGACTTTCTTATCTCTCTTTCTCTTCTGTGGAACTCTGCATTCAGATGGACATATCTTTCCTTTTATCTTTTACCTTTCACTTCTCTTCATTTCTCAGCTATTTGTAAGACCTCCTCTGATAACCATTTTGCCTTTTTGCATTCTTGAGGATGATTTTGATCACTGCCTCCTGTACAATGTTATGAACCTCAGTCCACAGTTCATCAGGTACACTATCAGATCTAATCCCTTGAATTTCTTTGTCACTTCCACTGTATAATCATAAGGGGTTTGATTTAAATCACACCTGAATGCTCTAGTGGTTTTCTCTACTTTTTTTGTTTCAGTCTAAATTTGGCAATAAGGAATTCATGATCTGAGCCACAGTCAGCTCCCCATCTTATTTTTGCTGATTGTATCTTCAGTTGCAAAGAATATAATCAATCTGATATCAGTATTGAACATCTGGTGATGTCCTTGTGTAGAGTCATCTCTTGTGTTATTGGAAAAGGGTGTTTGCTATGACCAGTGTTTTCTCTTAGCAAACCTCTGCTGGTCTTTTCACTGCTTCATTTTGTACTCCAAGTCCAAACTTGCCTGTTACTCCAGGTATGTCTTGACCTCCTACTTTCGCATTCCAGTCTCCTCTGATGAAAAGGACATCTTAATTGGATGTTAGTTCTAGAAGGTCTTGCTAATCAACCATACCGATACAATGAAGCCATCACAGAAACCTGAAAAGGACAGGATTTTGAGAGCTTCCAATGAAACTCCTCCCACAGAGTCCTAAGCTATATACTTTTATAAAATAATCATACGTAAAATGTTTCTCTAAATCCTGTGAACTACTGTAGCATATTAACAGAACCCAAGACTGAGTGATTAAAGAATATGCCTACATGCAATTCAGGAGACACAGGAGATATACATTCAATCTCTGGGTCAGGAAGATCCCCTGGAGAAGGAAATGGCAACCCACTCCAGTATTCTTGCCTTAAAAATCCCATGGACAGAGGAACCTGGTGGGCTACAGTCCAAAGGATCATAAAATGGGTGACACAACTGAATGACAAATCACAGGGAGAAAGTTATGGGACCCTCTTATCTATAGCTGTTTGGTCAGAAGCACAAGCAGCAACCGGGCTTGTGTTTGGTCTCTGAAATTTGTGCATTTGAGTGGGGTGGGAGGCAGTCTTGTATTACTTAATCCTTTACCTGTGCAATCTCATGCTATCTCCAGATAGATAGTGTCAGGATTAAGCTAATCTCTTGGTGGCCTTGAAAAAAACACATCAGAGTTCATAAGTACAAGTTCATAATTAGAGAAATATAAATTAAAACCACATGAAATATTTTATATCTGGAAATAGCAACCCACTCCAGTGTTCTTGCCTGGAGAATCCTAGGGACGGGGGAGCCTGGTGGGCTGC
This sequence comes from Capricornis sumatraensis, assembly GCF_032405125.1. Classification (NCBI taxonomy): domain Eukaryota; kingdom Metazoa; phylum Chordata; class Mammalia; order Artiodactyla; family Bovidae; genus Capricornis; species Capricornis sumatraensis. Next base: position 59,720,409 of record NC_091079.1, on the reverse strand, counting down.
TGTCTATGGGGTCGCACAGAGTTAGACACGACTGAAGCAACTTAGCAGCAGCAGCAGATCAGCTATACAAAATAAGACTAACAATAACTAACAGTGTGACAATGTGGAGAAATTTCATACAATTTATGTAAGAAAATGAGATGGTACAGCTAGTTTGGAAAGCAGTTTGAAAGTTTCTTATAAATTACTGTAGAGTCTAACACACTTAAGTCTATAACCAGTTTATATAAAAACACATCTCCACACAAAGACTTGCACATGAATATTCATAGCAGCATTATTCACAGTAACTAAAAAATGGAAATAACCTAAATGTCCATCAATTGATAAATGAATAAATAAAGTGTGGAATATCCATACAATAGAATAGTACTCAGCAAAAAAAAAAAAAAAAAGGAAGAAACTCCTGGCCATGCTGTCTCATGGATTAATATCAGAACACCTCATTCTAAGAATGAGAAGATAGACATAAGAGACACAACATGTTATATGGTTCCAGTTACATAAAAATCCAACAAAAGCAACTTTACACAGACAGAAAGTAGATTAGTGGATGCCAGGGACTAGAGGTGGGAATTGGGGTGGGAACAGGGTTGAAATTTACATGAGCATGAGGAATCTTTCGGGGACATGTGAAAATACTAAAACTGACTTATGGTGATCACTGAAACTGCCAATAAAAAAATTGAATTGTACACTTGATATGGTTTGATTTTTTGTTCTTTAAAATACATCTTAATAAAGTTAAATATATGTTTATATGTGTATGCATGTTAAATTGCATGAGTTGTGTCCGATTCCATGTGACTCCATGGACTGTAGCCCTCCAGGCTTCTCTGTCCATGGAAATTCTGCAGGCAAGAATACTGGAGTGAGTTGCCTTGCCCTTCCTCCAGGGGATCTTCCAAACCCAGTGATCAAACCCAAGTCTTGTGTTTCCTGCTTTGCAGGCAGATTCTTTACCCATTGAGCCACCCTGTGAAGCCCTTCAGTTCAATTCAGTTCAATTCAGTTCAGTCACTCAGTTGTGTCTGACTATTTCCGACCCCATGAATCGCAGCACGTCAGGCCTCCCTGTCCATCACCATCTCCCGGAGTTCACTCAAACTCATGTCCATCGAGTTGGTGATGCCATCCAGCCATCTCATCCTCTGTCGTCCCCTTCTCCTCCTGCCCCCAATCCCTCCCAGCATCAGAGTATTTTCCAATGAGTCAACTCTTCGCACGAGGTGGCCAAAGTACTGGAGCTTCAGCTTTAACATCAGTTCTGCCAAAGAACACCCAGGACTGATCTCCTTTAGAATGGACTGGTTGGATCTCCTTGCAGTCCAAGGGACTCTCAAGAGTCTTCTCCAACACCACAGTTCTAAAGCATCAGTTCTTCAGCACTCAGCCTTCTTCACAGTCCAACTCTCATATCCATACATGACCACTGGAAAAACCATAGCCTTGACTAGACGGACATTAGTCGGCAAAGTAATGTCTCTGCTTTTGAATATGCTATCTAGGTTGCTCATAACTTTCCTTCCAAGGAGTAAGCGTCTTTTAATTTCATGGCTGCAATCACCATCTGCTGTGATTTTGGAGCCCCCAAAAATAAAGTTTGACACTGTTTCCCCATCTATTTCCCATGAAGTGATGGGACCAGATGCCATGATCATAGTTTTCTGAATGTGGAGCTTTAAGCAAACTTTTTCGTTCTCCTCTTTCAACTTCATCAAGAGGCTTTTTAGTTCCTCTTCACTTTCTGCCATAAGGGTGGTGTCCTCTGCATATCTGAGGTTATTGATATTTCTCCCAGCAATCTTGATTCCAGCTTGTGTTTCTTCCAGCCCAGCGTTTCTCATGATGTACTCTGCATGTAAGTTAAATAAGCAGGGTGACAATATACAGCCTTGACGTACTCCTTTTCCTATTTGGAACCAGTCCATTGTTCCATGTCCAGTTCAAACTGTTGCTTCCTGACCTGCATATAGGTTTCTCAGGAGGCAGGTCAAGGGGTCTGGTATTCCCATCTCTTTCAGAATTTTCCATAGTTTATTGTGATCCACATAGTCAAAGGCTTTGGCATAGTCAATAAAGCAGAAATAGATGTTTTTCTGGAACTCTCTTCCTTTTTCCATGATCCAGCAGATGTTGACAATTTGATCTCTGGTTCCTCTGCCTTTTCTAAAATCAGCTTGAACATCTGGAAGTTCACAGTTCACATATTTTTGAAGCCTGGCTTGGAGAATTTTGAGCGTTACTTTACTAGTGTGTGAGATGAGTGCAATTGTGAGGTAGTTTGAGCATTCTTTGGCATTTCCTTTCTTTGGGATTGGAAGCCCTTAAATGTGTATATATACACACATGCATATTGTTTTTAAATGCAAGAGTGTACTTTTTACAGTTTTCCGCTCTCTTAAATCAGAGGGTATAGTATACAATAATTTGACTTTTCTAAGTTTATCGAAGTGTTTTGTGACACTACATATGACCAAATTTGGAAGTTAATAGCAATTTTTAAAAGAATATTTTCTATTATTATAGTACAGAACTTAAAAATAATGTATATATTAAAATATTTCATTGTCAGCATATTTAATTGTCTTAAATTTTTATTAAACTGAAATTGGAAAAAATAAGAGTTTGCAATTAAAATGTGTTTCTGTTTCTGATTCAGTGTTGCTAATCCCACTTTTGTTTTTTTTTTTTTAGTTTGCATCTTCTTGGACTGGCTAGATCCACGTGTTTAGTCATTCAGTTGTGTCTGACTTTGTGACCCCATGGACTGTAGCCCTCCAGGCTTCCCTGTCCATGGGATTTTTCAGGCAAGAATACAGGAGTGGGTTGCCACTTCCTTCTCCAAGCTATATCCATATTTTCTATATTTGGCTTTTCTGGGTTATTTTGTAATTTTTGTACTCAATGTATTACTAGTTTTTGTCCTTGATTCTAATAAAACTTTTTCTTTAAATTGATAATTTAAGCCCTTTTATATTTATTTAAATGATTTACATGTTTGGTTAAAATATTTTTTCCCCACTACTTTTTAAAATGTGTCACTATGTAAATAGCATTTGTTTCCTTTTATACATACTTGTGGGGCTTTTTCCTCACAATTTGGAAAATTTGTACATTTTTCAGAGATTTTCTTCATAGGTATTACTTTTACCAGTATACTTAGTTATTTAAATCTTTAGACAGTATATTTGTTATCTAAATCTATACTTTCTTCTTTTACTATGTCCCAACCCTTATTTTGGGTCAATCAGATAAGACTAGATGATATTGCAGTAAAAAGAACACAACATTTCAGTGACTTATCAAAATAACGTTCATTTTTTGCAAAAAGTACCCTACAGTCTGGATACCCTCTGGTGCTGTTATTCTCCAAATGCAAAAAGTTCTCTCCAGAGAAGCTATTCTTCAAATGGCAGCTCAGGAGCCTAGGCTGCTTTGATCTTGTGGCCCCTACTTCTCAACACAATGCTTCATGTCCACTCTGCAGGAGAAGGGAGTACGGAGGAACAGGAATTCAGCATGTCAGCCGGAAGTGACAGCAGTTATTTCTGCTGATATTCCTTTGACCATAAACCAAGTCTTAGGAAGCAGTCAGTACTCCTTGTACATACCAAGAGGAGAAGTGAGCCAGATATGAGTAAATCCTTATAATACCCCTACATGACTTCAACTATATTATTTTATTTAATAAGACTATTTAATGTCCTTAAATATATATAAATATAAATATATATCTTGCATTAATACCTTTAACACTTCTTTGTGATTCTTGATTATAAAATAATTGCTTATTATACAATAAGAAGAAACTGTACCACTAAGCACAGTCGACAGTGGCGAGCCGGCACACTAAGCGCGGCTGAAAGGAGCTACCCCACGTCCGAGGTCAGGGGCAGCGGCCTAGAGTGCCAGGCTGCGACGGCACAGGAACGACCGAGAGGAGCTACCCCATGTCCAAGGTCAGGGCGGTGGCTGGGAGGAGCTACCCCGTGTCACAAGCCAGTGGAGGCCAGGAGAAGACAGCCCGCATCCGAGGTCAGGGGCAGCCGGGAGAAGCCACCTCGCGCCCCTGGCCAGGGCGGTGACCCTAAGGAGCCACCCCGAGCCCGAGGTCAGGGGCAGCAGCTGGGAGGAGCCACCCACACCCGAGGCCCGGGCAGGCGGCCAGGAGGAGCAACCTGAGGAGCGGTGGCTGTGCAGGCACAGGAGGGCCTAGAGGAGCTATCCCACGTTGAAGGTCAGGAACGGCGTTAAGGAGAACGGGGGTAAGGAGAATGTAACTGGTGATAGAAGCAAAATCCAATGCTGTAAAGAGCAATATTTCATAGGAACCTGGAATGTCAGGTCCATGAATCAAGGCAAATTGGAAGCAGTCAAACAAGAGATGGCAAGGGTGAACGTCGACATTCTAGGAATCAGCAAACTAAAATGGACTGCAATGGGTGAATTTAACTCAGATGACAATTATATCTAATACTGTGGGCAGGAATCCCTCAGAAGAAATGGAGTAGCCATCATGGTCAACAAAAGAGTCCAAAATGCAGTGCTTGGATGCAATCTCAAAAACGACAGAATGATCTCTGTTCGTCTCCAAGGCAAACTATTCAGTATCACGGTTATCCAAGTAACGCTGAAGAAACTGAAGTTGAACGGTTTTATGAAGACCTACAAGACCTTTTAGAATTAAGACCCAAAAAAGATGTCCTTTTCATTATAGGGGACTGGAATGCAAAAGTAGGAAGTCAAGAAACACCTGGAGTAACAGGCAAATTTGGCCTTGGAATGTGAAGTGAAACAGGGCAAAGACTAATAGAGTTTTGCCAAGAAAATGCACTGGTCATAGCAAACACCCTCTTTCAACAACACAAAAGAAGACTCTACACATGGACATCACCAGATGGTCAACACCAAAATCAGATTGATTATATTCTTTGCAGCCAAAGATGGACAAGCTCTATACAGTCAACAAAAACAAGACCAGGACCTGACTGTGGCTCAGATCGTGAACTCCTTATTACCAAATTCAGACTCAAATTGAAGAAAGTAGGAAAAACTGCTAGACCATTCAGGTATGACCTAAACCAAATCCGTTATGATTATACGGTGGAAGTGAGAAATAGATTTAAGGGCCTAGATCTGATAGACAGAGTGCCTGATGAACTATGGAATGAGGTTCGTGACATTGTACAGGAGACAGGGATCAAGATCATCCCCATGGAAAAAAAAATGCAAAAAAGCAAAATGGCTGTCTGGGGAGGCCTTACAAACAGCTGTGAAAAGAAGAGAGGCGAAAAGCAAGGGAGAAAAGGAAAGATATAAGCATCTGAATGCAGAGTTCCAAAGAATAGCAAGAAGAGATAAGAAAGCCTTCGTCAGTGATCAATGCAAAAAAAAGAGGAAAAGAACAGAATGGGAAAGACTAGAGATCTCTTCAAGAAAATTAGAAATACCAAGGGAACATTTCATGCAAAGATAGGCTCGATAAAAGACAGAAATGGTCTGGACCTAACAGAAGCAGAAGAGATTAAGAAGAGGTGGCAAGAATACACAGAAGAACTGAACAAAAAAGATCTTCACGACCCAGATAATCAGGACGATGTGATCACTAATCTAGAGCCAGACATCTTGGAATGTGAAGTCAAGTGGGCCTTAGAAAGCATCACTATGAACAAAGCTAGTGGAGGTGATGGAATTCCAGTGGAGTTGTTTCAAATTCTGAAAGATGATGCTGTGCAAGTGCTGCACTCAATATGCCAGCAAATTTGCAAAACTCAATAGTGGTCACAGGACTGGAAAAGGTCAGTTTTCATTCCAATTCCAAAGAAAGGCAATGCCAAAGAATGCTCAAACTACCGCACAATTGCGCTCATCCCACACCCTAGTAAAGTAATGCTCAAAATTCTCCAAGCTAGGCTTCAGCAATACGTGAACCATGAAATCCCTGATGTTCAAGCTGATTTTAGAAAAGGCAGAGGAACCAGAGATCAAATTGCCAACATCTGCTGGATCATGGAAAAAGCAAGAGAGTTCCAGAAAAAAAACATCTATTTCTGCTTTATTGACTATGCCAAAGCGTTTGACTGTGTGGATCACAATAAACTATGGAAAATTCTGAAAGAGATGGGAATACCAGACCACCTGACCTGCCTCTTGAGAAATCTATCTGCAGGTCAGGGAGCAACAGTTAGAAGTGGACATGAAACAATGGACTGGTTCCAAATAGGAAAAGGAGTACGTCAAGGCTGTATATTGTCACCCTGCTTATTTAACTTACATGCAGAGTACATCATGAGAAATGCTGGGCTGGAGGAAGCACAAGCTGGAATCAAGATTGCTGGGAGAAATATCAATAACCTCAGATATGCAGAGGACACCACCCTTATGGCAGAAAGTGAAGAGGAACTAAAAGCCCTCTTGATGAAAGTGAAAGAGGAGAGTGAAAAAATTGGCTTAAAGCTGAACATTCAGAAAACGAAGATCATGGCATCTGGTCCCATCACTTCATGTGAAGTAGATGGGGAAACAGTGGAAACAGTGTCAGACTTTATTTTTCTGGGCTCCAAAATCACTGCAGATGGTGACTACAGCCATGAAATTAAAAGATACTTACTCCTTTGAAGAAAAGTTATGAGCAACCTAGATAGCATATTCAAAAGCAGAGACATTACTTTGCCGACTAAGGTCCATCTAGTCAAGGCTATGGTTTTCCTGTGGTCATGTATGGATGTGAGAGATGGACTGTGAAGAAGGCTGAGTGCCGAATAATTGATGCTTTTGAACTGTGGTGTTGGAGAAGACTCTTGAGAGTCCCTTGGACCGCAAGGAGATCCAATCAGTCCATTCCGAAGGAGATCAACCCTGGGATTTCTTTGGAAGGAATGATGCTAAAGCTGAAGCTCCAGTACTTTGGCCACCTCATGCGAAGAGTTGACTCATTGGAAAAGACTCTGATTTTGGGAGAGGTTGGGGGTAGGAGGAGAAGGGCACAACCAGGATGAGATGGCTGGATGGCATCACGGACTTGATGGACGTGAGTCTGAGTGAATTCCGGGAGATGGTGATGGACAGGGATGCCTGATGTGCTGTGATTCATGAGATTGCAAAGAGTTGGACCCGACTGAGCGACTGAACTGAACTGCACTGTACCATTTATTGTATCTTCCACTCTCTGTCCTTTTCCCGTCTCATTTTTATGGTTTATAGCATTTCTACATAATCAGAGGTTATTAAATTCTTCACTGTCTTTTTTATGAAAAATTATAACAAGGCCTTCCTTTACTTTATTTACTTTTAGCATAAATATCAGAAGATAAATTGGACAGTTTGTGATGAAATTTAGAAAACTTTTCCACAAACCAAACTTATAAATCTTTCCCTTTGGCTCTGACTTCCAATCCTCCTTCACTGTGATGAAGACATATCAAGTTCTTCCTGATTTTTGGTTATGTGAGTGGTTTCTTAACTGACTGGTCCTCAAGGTATGTAATTCTTGCACTGGGTTTTATGGTCACTGGATCTATGACTTATCCAAGTTTGAAAATGATCTGAGACAGTTTGTGTCTCATATGTTTTGTCTGTAGGACAGATGAAGTTCTGAGAAACACAGGATTCCCAACTATGCACTGATGAGCATTACCACCCTGTCTTTGGAAATGCAAGGTTGAAGTGTAAATTGCACAACCTCTTCACAGGCATATTTAATATTTGTAGTATATGACTTGATATTAGTATTTTGCTCTTGCTATATAGAAGTACAAGTAAAACTATGAAAATGATTAGAACCTAGTCCTTTTGACTTTATTGATCTTCTCAGTCTTATTTCCCTAATTACATTGCAAGTTCTTTGTGGTGGGAAAAGTAACATGTTTTTCTGTAGCATCTAAAAGTTAATGAGGCACAAAAATTAATTTTTAATAGGTTTTTTTTTTTTTTAAGTTGGCACCATATCAGTTCTGAATGACCTTCCTGGGAGAATTTCCTGAAGTTCTGGGGCAACGTAGAGTAAACAGTGCAACTGTTACCCAAATGTGGTAAATGGAGGTGTAGAATATGATTTCAAACTTAATTAGATTTTATTATCATCATATGGAACTAGGATGGGAATTGGACTGCAAAATTATACATTCTGTTTTAAATCAAGGATTTCTAAATTTTATTTTTTACTCTTTTTTTTCCAGTATACTTTTCAAATTAGAGACCTGTTGAAATAAACGCATACAATAAAATTCTGGAAAAGTGTTTGGTTGAATCAGAACAATGGTGTATGAGTCAAATTGTCCTCACTAAGAGAAAAAAAGGTAAAAAGTTTTTCCAGAGATCCCATTTTCCATCAGCACTATGTCTCTCTATATATTTATATCTGTATATCTACGTGTCTCATGTGAATTGTGCTCAGTCCTGTCTGACTCTTTGCAACCCCATGGACTGTAGTCCATCAGCTCCTCTGTCCATGGTGTTTTCAAGGCAAGAATACTGGTTGGGTTGCCTTATCCTCCTCCAGGGGATCTTCCCAACCCATGGATCGAACTTAAGTTTCCTGAAACTCCAGCACTGCAGGCAGATTCTTTACCATTGAGCCACCAGGGAAGTACATATGCAATACATATATATCCAAATGTGAAAAAAGAAATCCTAAAAGTAAATGGGATACATCTATTCAAGTTATTACTTAAAATCTATTGAATATCATTAATATGCACTATTAAACTTCCTAATTCAATAAATAAGGTAGTACTTTGGAATATTACACTTCCAGGTAACACTAAAATTTAATAAGAATGTTTTGTCTATTGAAATAAAAGTGTTAGTCCCTTAATCATGTGTACTCTGAGACCCCATGGACCACAGCCTGCCAGGCTTCTCTGTACATGGAATTCTCTAGGCAAGAATACTGGAGTAGGTTGCCATTTCCTTCTTCAGGTATGTTCCCAGCACAGGGATCGAACCCAGGACTTCTGTATTGTAGGAATATTTTTTACTGTCTGAGCCACCAGGGTGTCCTGTTTCAGTATCAATAATATAAAACAGAAAATAAATAAATAAAGGAATTTAAAATCTATTTATCAATTTCCAATGTAACTTTTGATATTAAATAAATCTTCTGACTATTGAAATAAAGAAAACAGAATGCAGAGATACTATCCTTGTTATTGAACACAATCCAAGTTACCTGTGCATGCTAAGTCGCTTCAGTTGCATCAGACTCTTTGAGACTCCATGGATTGTAGCCTATCTCCTATGCCCATGCAATTTCCCAGAGAAGAATACTGCAGTGGGTTGTCATGTCTTCCTCCAGGGGATCTTCCAGACACAGGGATGGAAACCACATCGCTTATGTCTCCTTCACAGGCAGGTGCTGGTGCCACCTGGGAAGCCCCCCAAGTGTTAGTTGCTCAGTCCTGTCCGACTTTCTGTGACCCCATGGACTGTAGCCCGCCAGGCTCCTCTGTCCATGAGGTTCTCCAGGCAAGAAGACTGAAGTGGGTTGACATTTCCTCCTCTAGGTCTTCCTGACCCAGGAACTGAACTGGTGTCTGACACATTGCAGGGTTCTCCCACACTGTGGGAGATTCTTTACTGTCTGAGCCACTAGGGAAGCCTCCAAGTCACCTAAGAAAATATAATTCTGAAACCTGCTTATGATGTTAGTCTACATAGCCAAAAAAAAAATTCTTTATAAAATTAAAACAGGATAAATACAGAAAATAATACTTAACATACTCAAAATTCTATAAATAACTTAAAGAGAAAAAAATTTTAAACAACTAAAAGAAAAAATTAAATGAGCCAACATAGGACTAAATGCTAACATGTTAACAAAATTGATGGAATATCAGAAGTCAATGGAATAACATCAATAAATCTTTGCCCATTTGCCTCCATTATGAAACAGCTTTCCCTTATGCCTAAAAATTTTAAAACCTTATGAACTTGCACACTTTAGCTCTTCAAATTGAACACATTTTTCTTATTCAGTTTAATTTAGTACCATGATTTAGGCTTCCCTGGTGGCTCAGATGGTAAAGAATCTGCCTGCAATACAAGAGACTCAGTTTTGATCCCTGGGTCAGGAAGATTCCCTGGAGAAGGGAATGGCTACCCATTCCAGTATTCTTGCTTGGAGAATTCCATGGACAGAGGAGTGTGGTGGGCTACAGTTCATGGGATTGCAAAGAGTCAGACATGACTGAGAGACTAATACTTTCACTTCTACCATTATTTAGACATTCTCTAAATATTTAGAAGAAACTTTAGATGCTTTAAATCATAAATAGCTTATAGGCCTATTTTATTTATATTTCTCATATTTTAAAGAACAATCCCACTTACTTAAACTATTTTTTTTTAATTGGCATTTTAAGTTGTTTGTTGTAGTGTGTCATCCCTATACAATTTTTCTGAGTCTTTCTGCTCCAGGAAAGAATTGAATGTTCTCTCATTGAGGTACCTGTTTAGTACAATACAGTATTTTTATTTTAATTTTGATTTTATTATTCTGAATCTGTTTAAACATTCTTTTCTAATAAACTATATGCTCTTTGAGGGCATAAACATTTTTTCTTAGGTCATCATTTACCAAAATGACTGATACAGACTAACCTCTCAATAAATGTCTGGTTTATGAATAAATGAATAAAATGTAAAAATATTTTACACTCTTTTAAGATTCAAATGACTATGACTAATCTCCCAATTCATATCCAGTATTCTTCGCAACACAGTTAGTCAAGTTTCCATGGAAGGTAGTGTTATTTCATTGCCTCCCCGGTGGCTCAGACGGTAAAAGTGTCTGCTTACAATGCGGGAGACTGGGGTTGGATCCCTGGTTGGGAAGATCCCCTGGAGAAGGAAATGGCAACCCACTCCAGTACTTTTGCCTTGAAAATCCCATGTATGGAGGAGCCTGCTAGGCTACAGTCCATGGGGAGGAAAAGAGTTGGACACGACTGAGTGACTTCATTTTCACTTTCACTTTTCAATAAGGTAAAACATGAAGAATGTCATATAAAATGATTAAATAAAATGACATGACTTGCCTAAAAAAGAAGGCATTCTATCATCTTTTCATAAATTGCACTGATATAACATTGTGAAGCTCAATGCCATATATTGATTTCAAAGGAGGAGATATAGTATTTAGGCTGTTCTCACGTTGGGGTAAAACAATTAAAAACAAAAACAAAAACAGGGACGTTCTCGGTGGTCCAGTGGTTAAGAATCCACCTTCAAATGCAGGAAACTCGGGGTTGATCTCCGGTTGGGAAAAATCCTACATGTCATGGAGCAACTAAGCCTGAGCACCCCAAAGTGTAGCCCACATATGCAACTAAAAGTTTGTGCTCCACAGTTAAAGACTCCGAGTGACACAGTGAAGATCCTGAATGCTGCAACTCAGACCTGTAGCCAAAAATAAATAAATGCTTCTTTTAGAAACCTGTTTTTCTCCAGTCCAGGTTTGATGTATGAGGAAGGGTGCTCAAGGGGATGATGCACTGGGATGACCGTGAAGGATGGGATGGAGAGGGAGGTGAGAGGGAGAGTCAGGATGGGGAACACATGTATACCCATGGCTGGTTCATGTGAATGTATGGCAAAAACCACCAAAATAATAATAATAATAATAATAATAATAAATTAAAAATTTTAAAAAATGAAAAACTGATTTTCCCGTTTTCTTTTGCCACTTTCAATTTTCTACTCATCCTCTCCCAGCATACCCCATCATGGAGTGAAAAAAATCACTTAAATGTGAACACACTGATTTATTAAAGCTATCTTCTGAGCATCTAATATCATACACCTTCCTAAAAGGTTTGGAAACAGAGAAAACTTACGAGATAAGTCTGTACTTCTCACCATGAGAGCCATAGTACTCTCGCTTACATACACGGCAGTTCTGTTTCTGGCCTCAAGTCTCATTGGTGTTGACTGCTAGAGGGCTTCTGCTGTTCCCAGTAAGGCTGCCGTCAAGAATAATGGTCTCTTCTAGAAATGGTTCTCTCATCATCAGTACCGTCAGGGAATCCCTGTTATATCTTGATTTTTTCAGCTTTCCTGAATATCTGGTGTACGAGAAAGAGCAGGGCCATACACAAAGAGCCACATTTGGAGAGCACCCATAGGAGATTCCCTGAGGGAAGTTCAAAATTATCCAGCTGAACAGCTTTTTGGAGAAGCTGGTTTGTATCAGAAAAAAACTAAGGCACTACAACGTCATCTCCTACACCTCTGCCACTTTCTTCCCTACTATGGGACAGGAAATATTTACCTAGCTCTTTCTGGCTTAAAGTAATCATAGATATTTGATGGCTGAAATGTTTGAAGAAGAGTAATCTGTTTTTTAACTGTAAGACCTTGGGCTTCACTTTCCAAGTAAAAGAAAATAATATTTTACCAGATAAAATAAAATGTATAGTATTATATTAGTTTCAAGTGTATAATGTACCAATTTGATATTTGCACATGTTGAGAAATGATCATTATAATAAATATAGTTAAAATCCATCACTTTACAGATATTTTTCTTGTGATGAGAACAACTCTCTTAGGAACTTTCAAATACATAATAGAGTGTCATTAACTATAGTCACTATGCTGTACATTAGATCCACAGTACTTATTGATTTTATAACTGGAAGTTTGTACATTTTGACCACCTTCACCCATTTTATTTACTCCCCACACCCCACCTCTGTTAACCACCAATATATTCTCTGTGGGTTCAGTTTTGTTTTTTATTTTGGTTTTGTTTATCTGTTTCAGATTTCATTTGTAAGTGAGGTCATATGCTATTTGTCTTTCTCTGACTAAATTCACTTAGAGTAATACCCTTAAGGTCTGTCCTTGTTGTCACAAAAGGCAAGATTTCCGTCTCTTTTTTTATGACTGAATTACATATGTGTGAGTGTGTGTGTGTGTGTGTGTGTGCGTGTGTATACTACAATTTCTTTATTCACTCTTGGCTATTGTGAATAATGCTACAATGTATACTGGGGTGCATATATCTTTTTGAATTAGTGTTTTTGTTTCCTTCACATAAATACCAGAAGTGAAGTTGCTAGATTACAGGATATTCCTATTTAATTTTTTTTAAGAACCTTACTGAACAACTTCTCTTTCACTTTAAACTTTCATGCACTGGAGAAGGAAATGGCAACCCACTCCAGTGTTCTTGCCTGGAGAATCCCAGGGACGGAGGAGACTGATGGGCTGCCGTCTGTGGGGTCGCACAGAGTCAGACACGACTGAAGCGACTTAGCAGCAGCAGCAGCAGCAGCGGACTGTTTTCTTTAGGCTTCCCTGAAGGCTCAGAGGTTAAAGCGTCTGCGTGGAAGGCGGGAGACGCAGGTTCTATCCCTGGGTCAGGAAGATCCCCTGGAGAAGGAAATGGCAACCCACTCCACTACTCTTGCCTGGAGAATACCATGGAGGGAGGAGCCTGGTAGGCTACAGTCCATGTGGTTACAAAGAGTCGGACACGACTAAGCTCGACTTCACTTTTCACTTTTCATACTGTTTTCCTTAGTGGCTACACCAATTTACATTCTCTCAAATAGTGCAGAATGGTTTTCTTTTCTCCATATTCTCACCAATACTTGTTATTTCTGTCTTTTTGATAATAGCCAACTTAGCAGATGTGAGGTATATCTCAATGTGATTTTGATTTGCATTTCCCTAATAATTAGTGATATTCAGGCACATTCTTATGTACCATTGGCCATATATCTGCAGTTCTCCTTTAGAAAAATGTTTATTCAGATCCTCTGTCCAGTTTTTAATCAGATTGCTTTTTGGTGTTTTAGATTTTTTTCTTTTGATATTTGTTTTTGTTTTGATATCAAGTTTTATGAGTTTTTTATGTATCTCGGATGTGTGTGTTTGTGTGCGTTCAGTTGTGTCTAACTCTTTTTGACCCTGTGGATTGTAGTCCTCCAAGCTCCTCTGCCCATGTCATTTTCCAGGCAAGAATATTGGAGCAGACCATTTCTACTCCAGAGGATCTTCTCAACCCAGGGATCCATCCTGTATCTCTTGCATCAACCTGCACTGGCAAGTGGATTCTTTATTATTGTGCCACTCATTAAGTTATATGAGTTCTTCATGTACTTTGCATATTAATCTCTTATTTTTGACAAATTATTTGAACATATATGAGTGGATTTATTTTGAAGCTCTCTTTTCTTTTCCATCAATCTGTGTGTCTATTTTTACGCTAATACCATGCTGTTTTATTTACTATAGCTTTGTAATAGAGTTTAAAATCAGGAAATGTGATACCTCTAGCTTTGTTCTTTCTCAAGATTGGTTTGACTTTTGGGGTCTTTTGTGCTCTGAGTAGAATGGTTATTTCCACAATAATAATTCATCAATTTCTTTCATCAATATCATATTTTTCATTGTATAGGTCTTTCATTTCCTTGGATAAATATATTTCTAGGTATTTTATTTTTGAGGGTGCAGTTGTGAGATTGTTTTTATTAATTTCTTTCTGATAGTCTTGTTATTGTGTAGAAATACAAGAGCTTTTTATATTGACTTTGTATTCTACAACTTTACTTAATTTGTTTATTAGTTCTAACAGATTTTTGGTGGAATATTTAGGATTTTCAAAAGAAATATTATAACATCTGCAAATAATGACACTTTTACTTATTTCTTTCCTCTTTGGATGACTATTTTTTCTTTGCCTAAGCTTCTTGACCTGTGGCTCATACCCATCCCTGGCATCCTCACCCTTAGATCCAAGGCCTAACCAGGTGTTGCAGAGTCAGTGCCAGTTCTCACCCTGCAAGAAATTCATTACCAACAGCCCCTGCCAATAACACCATGGGCTCCACCCACCTCCAACCCAGAAAGGTGCAGGAGCTAATGGACTAGACAGGCTTCTCAACAGTTCCAATGGAGATTTAAGAAGCTGAGTTTAAGAAGCTTAACTTAAGAAATAGGGATGGTTTAACCATTCCTAAAGAGAACTTCAACCAAGTCCCAGAATTGGAGCTTGACAAAATATGATCCAAATAGCCATCTGACTTCTTTGATCACATGAAAGTGTGCAAGGGGGTCAGTGACCTGGCCCAGGAGGTCAATGTTGAGGACTTCCTGATCATTATGTCTTACTTCCAACCCATGGACACCAGAGTAGGGAAGGAGCAGGCACAGGTGTACAAAAAAAAAAAAAAAAAAAACCTAAAATTTCTTTTCCATGTGTATGACTCAGGGAACAACACTGGAAGACTATCAAAATGTGATTGAGGAGCTTCTCTCCAGAATCCATCACACTGAGAAATATTCTACTCACTCCAATGCAGAGGAGGCCATGATGGATCGGCCAGAATCTGCAGATGAGCCAGAATCTGCATGTGGCAGACAGAGTCTGATAAGGTGTTGGAGGGGATCACAGTTAACAACTCCTTGAAGCTCTGGCTGGTGGTAGACTGCAAGACCAACATGCATGTCTGCTTCCTTAGCATGAAAACCATCACCCTTTGCAATGGGGCAGCATCCTTGGGTGACCTGGAGTAGCCAACATCCCTTTGCTACAGTCATTGTAAGATCTGTTGTTGATATGTTCTTATTATATTCTATATTGGTTATGAGAGGTGACTAGAAGGAGATAGATAACATGTCTTGTAATTTAGTAGATGCTGGGCTATGAAAAGGCAGATTCAGACCTAACAATTAGGACTACACATTTTCCAAAGATCCTAGAATTTGAGTAGGACACACTAACTGGATGGAACACTGAGGTGGATGAAATATTGAGGGTTATTCTCTGGAAAAAAAAAAAGGCAAATATATTCAAATACATGAAAAGACATTTACAAATGAATTTAGGAAAAGGAAAGTGTAAACTATAGCAGTGCCTTCTGTCTGTCTCTTTATATATTGTTTTCTTCTACATTAATAGAATTTTTAGTTGCGCACTCAGCTCCCCATGGAAATACTATATTTCTCCAGTTTTGCTGAAATTGAGTGTGGCTATGTGTCTCATTTCTGTTCCATAGCATAGGAGCAAAAGCTATGTGTACAATTTCTAGTCAGTACCCTAACACAAGTAACCATGTCTTTGTGTTTCTTCCTTCTGTAGTTGGAGTGGGGATAAGTTGGCAGCAATTGGAATAAGCATTTCAGACCAGAAGATGAAAGCTAGATACTGAGGGTGACTAGCATCAGGGTAGAGCAAACCTGGGACCCTGATGACTTCATGGAGGAAAGCCTTGAACATAAAGGATCTTTCACAGAAAGAGAATTAAATAAGAAATAAATTTTTATGAGTCAAGCTCTTGTGAACATTGTCATATTTTTCAATGGCAAAACCCACATCTTAGCTAATACTATCAGATTTTGAAAATTAAATTGGTTTACTGTGTGGCAAGTACATTTGCAATATCTGTGATAAAGAAAAAAATGCCTTCAAATATATGGTGGTCAAGAATAATAAAAATTGTTCACAAAGAAAATACAATCTTGTTTCAAAATCTGATCTTGGGGTATATTCTCCAAGTTCTTTTGTCCAAAGAATGATTAAAAAATTTTATAGTTAGCAAAAATATTGTTTGTATACAAAAGGAACTAAAAAACATTCTCAGTTACAAAAGAACTAGAAAACATATTACTCGTGTTACTCCACCAATAGTATTTTTTATTAAAAATATACTAACTGTTATGTGAACATGATTTGTGTCACCTTCAAAATTCATGTGTTGAAGTCCTAAATGCAGTGCCTCCAAATGTGATCTCATTTGGTAATGTGATCATTACTGATGTAGTTAATTAAGACAAGGTCATACTAGAGTGATGTAGGCCTTAGTCCAATATGACTGGTGTCTTTATAAAAAGGGGACTTTGGATACACAAACATATACACACTCATGGGAAAAATATCATGTGAAGATGAGGGCAGAGATTGGAGTAATGCAGCAGGAACCCAGGAACACTAGATTGCCAGGTGGGAGAGAAACATACAGCACATCCTTCATCAATCTCAAAAGGAACCAACCCTGTCAACATCTTGATCTCAAACTCCTAGCCTCCAGAAATGTAAGGCAATATATTTCTGTTTTTTAAAATACCCAGTATGTGTTACTTTGCTCTAGGAGTCCTGACAAACTAATACATTTACTCAATTAAGATAGCAAGAAATGTAAAGAGCTCATAAGGGAAATCTGTCATATAAAAGAACTAATTATGAATACTAAACCAGTTAAACATGGAAATAATCTCTAAATGATTATTGTGAATATGTTTACAAAGTAGTGCAAATATCAAAATGTTATCTTGAAAGAAACGTAAGACAAAATATGCACGTATGGATGTGAATGATAGATCAATCACCTTTATCAACTCCAATTTCCTTTGAAATTGCTTGTTCCTAACTCAGAAATCTTTCTCTGTAAGTAGGTAAACATAGACATGTAAATATTTCTTTCATGAAACATGAGTATATCAGTATATAAAACTGTAACATCTTTAACAAAATTTACTCGGTAATAAAGCTTATGGTCACTGGAAATGCACTTAGAGTCAAGAAAATTGAGAAATTAATAAGTTGGGCATGTGACCTTTATGACTTTTGACTCTATATCAGAACCCCTAAATGTAAAGACAAAATTTTAATATTGGTCTTTGAAATTATTTTTAAAAGGTAATGTATAACTGGGGTTTCCCAGGTGGCTCTAGTGGTAAAGAATCCACCTGCCAATGCAGGAGACACCGCTTCGATCCTTGGGTTGGGAAAATCCCCTGCAGGAAGCAATGGCAACCCATTCCAGTATTCTCACCTGGGAAATTCTATGTTCAGAGAAGCCTGGCAGGTTACAAAGAGTAACCCGCAAAGAGTCAGACATGACTGAACACACACACACAATGTATAACTGAATGTATAAGCATTTTATTCATACTTAATTTACACAGAAGATTTAACATTTATTCAATGAAGCTTTGCATATAATAATAGTATGCTTGATGCTTTAAAAAAATCTTACCAAATACCACTTAAATAGAAAAAAACCGTTGGAATTCATGTCCAATATTTAGCTCATTCTACACTATGATTTTCACTGCCTAAAACAGGCTTCATTTGAACTGAAAAAGATCTTTTATAAACTTTATATAAATATTTTATATATGTATTTATAACTAAAAAAATAAAGCAAAGTTAAATTATTTCCTCTCACCTTTTTCATGGAGCATTTTTTTTGGTGGGGGGGGGCAATTTTTGCTTCAATTCTGAGTTTCATTTCTTTGATATTTTTTTCAAATGTAAGTAGATTCTTCTGGCAATCCCTAGTGACAGAGTAATTTATTTCTGCAGTAGCAATATTTTGTTATTCTACTAAGCTCATTCAGTAACCTGAAACTGTTCAACTGAGTCTGCTCTAAATATAAGTACCACATAACTTTCAACTTTTTACAAGCCTAAAACTTTCAGAAATTTTTTCCTCTCGTGGCCACTCAGGAATTCTCAAAACCCAAAACTTAGAATCACTTTATACTTTAAACAAAAAGCTTGGCAGGGTTTTCATAATGTTGGTAAGACAAAAATTTAAAATATAGTCTTGCAAGTTTTGCTCAAGATCAGATGACAACAAAAAACAATTTAAAGAAAAAGCAGTTTTAGATAATGGTTCAGCAATGTCACTTCCAAAAGGGTTATATAACTTCAGTTAGTAAAAGATTTACTCTGCTCATGTGAATGCTAATTTTCTAAAAATTTGTTACCATGCAAGGAAAAATTTACTTGGGAACTATGATGAAATAAATCTTTTTTTTTTTTTTTTTGAACTATGATAAAGTGGGGCTTCCCTGGTGGCTCAGACATTAAAGCATCTGCCTGAAATGCGGGAGACTCAAGTTCAATCCCTGGGTCGGGAAGATCCCCTGGAGAAGGAAATGGCAACCCACTCAGGACTCTTGCTTGGAAAATCCGGTGGATGGAGGAGGCTAGTAGGCTACAGTCCGTGGAGTTGTAAAGAAGAGTCGGTCACGACTAAGCGACTGCACTTTCTTTCCTTTCTATAATGAGATAACTAAGGCATACCTTTGTCCTTATGTTGATTATTCTTATTTAATGAACATAATAAGAAGTCATATTTTAGGTATCATTAAATTTTAAATGTGAGAGCTGGGAAGTTACTGTCTGTATGAGGGGAGAGAGTTTATTTTTATAAGAAGGCTCTTTTAAGATTTTTTTTCTTTCTTTCTTGAAAAATATCTTTATTTTGTATTAACACAATAAGAAAAACTGAATTTTCCAGGAAGAGCATCATTCCATTATGTATTTCATTACTCTGTTCCAGGAGGTACTTTTTGAAGTGCAACATTATTACCCTAAGTTTTAATTTTTTCTGTAAATGTGTCTGATATTGACTGAGTCAGTGATAAGGGTTAATATCCCCCATTTTGCTGAAAGAAAACTGAGGGACAGGATATTCATACTCTGGCTAATTAGAATTAATTTTTTTAATTATTTGCATCACTACATCTTCTATCACTTTGTATCAATCTTTTTTATTTTAGTTATAGTTGATTTATAAATACTTTAACTCCATTTATGCATTAAAGGCTAAACTTACAATTCCCAGAATGAAGAACCTTTTAGATCCATTCAAAACTTTTAGAGTAAGTAGCTATTTGATTTTAGATAAAAGAGTAAAAAAAAATTATATAATTTAAAATTCATATATTTATTCTTTTGTGTCTCTAAAAGTAGTCAAAGCTGTTACCCACATATGAATTGTTATAGCAGTTTATTTTGAATGTATCTATTTACTTTAAAAACAACAGAGAAATATGTGTATTATACAGAAATAAAAAATAAGCTGTTAATGAGTAAAAGGAAAAAAATCAATATGCGTGAACATGATTTTTTGCCCTATAGTCTGATGGGACATAACCATTAGCAATAACTTAATGTATAAGCTTCTATCCTTTTATTTTCTATAAGCACAAAAACAAAATCTCAAAATTTTCTGAGTTCATTGTACTTATACAAACTGGAGGTAATTTTACATGTTCATGACTAATAACCTTATCTAAAAGATTAAAATTCAATTGATATACACTGTCCCTTTTAATCTTATTTCTAATATTAAAATAAATATATATACATGTGTAAATTGTTATGTACATAATTCCTATATATTGCATTTTCTAGATCCTTTGGTATGCCCATGTAAATACTTAGGTATGGATGAACTAAAGATAATGGAATTTAAGAAAAATCACCAAACATTTTTAAGATGAATTTTCTCTTATACAGTTTCACATCCTCAATAATTATCTCCTTACATTGTTTTATAATCTTAAACATTTTGTGAGAGAAGACTGCTATTAAGAATTCATCTGTTCTTAATTTACCCCTTACCTAAAGCCACAGCACAATGTTCTACTTGTAATATCAAGGCAGTTGTGATGTGAAAAAGGACTGATATTAATTACAGAAAATTGTCATCAAATGGAAAAGAAAAACGAAGAGTCTTGTGGAGGCTTAATCCTGATTACAACTTCAAATTGCTCTCTTCATTAACACAATTGACACTTGCAACTAGCAAGCTTTATAGAGGAACAAGTAAGCAGATATTTGCTATGGAAGACCTTTTCTCATTTTCTATGTTATTTTTTTAAGAATTTCTGTCAATTTAACAATTGTTAACTTTTACTATCTCATGCATGGCTTCATTTCAAAAGTATTAAGAAAAAAACCTACTTAATTATTGACATTTAAACATTTTTAAAATGCATATGTCCAGTGGTTGTAAAACAGCAGCTACACAGACCCACTGACACAAATATTTTAAATATAAGTTTAAACATGAAAAAAATGGTATTAGCCAATGTAAACAGTCACTAGATATACACATTTTAACCATGTGAATTGGATTAACTTCAAAGGATCAGAATGACGTTTGGTAAATAATCACTTCCAGTACATTACTGAACTGGAGCCTTCATATTTGGGGAAGAGATAATTCACCCCATTTTGGTGAGCAATTTTCTCACTATAGAATCAAATTACTGTATAATCAGATCTAGTACCTTATATTCATGGGACACCTGGTTTGAGAAATTAAAAGTACTTCAAAACATTTTTTCAGCTAGTTTCACAGCACCATCTGCCATATTAGCCACTAGTCCATTCCATCATCTATTCAGCAATTCCCTAAGTTTATACTAACTTACCTCCCTGGGCAAACTAGGATATGAGTTTTCACAGAGTAGTGGAATTCAATCCTTGTACAGTGTCATTTGGTATCAGCACTTCTATTTATCCTTATATTTTGAGCTCTCTGCAGACAACAGATAAGAAAATACAACCATAATATTGATGCTGAAGACAATGAAATTTCTAAAAGTTTTCCTTTCACCGACATAAAAGTGAAAAAGTGTGATAAATTAAAAATAGTTTAGTTTTGCTTTCTAATAACATCAGGTAGTTAACTTTTCATATTAAATATTGAATTTCACCTTAAAACCTTTGAGATTCAATCTCCACTCAATAGTTTCAAGGTGTTCACCTATAATTTCAGTGTCACCATTTCCAGCTGAGAATATGATCAAGCATGAAAAAAGGAGAAAAGTTAGAGAAAACTACGTTCAAGTATTAGTCTTTTTGGAATTCTTCTTCTAGATCAACAGTTTTCCACAGTTGCTGGAGTGTTAATGCCTTTTTACACATGTGACTTTTTTGGGGTGGAGGGGCCTTATGTGTCTTCTATTGAGATATAATTTGCATGTCACAAATTGACCTGTATTGAATATACTGTTCACGGAATATTAGTATAGTGAAAAATGTTGTGTAGAGATATGTGTAATCTTTTTTAATTTCTTGGAGTAATTTTTGATAGAACTGTTGGCTAATACAGATAAAACATGTGTCTCATAACTTTAAATTAAGCACATTTTACTATTATTAGAAATATTATTAGGACAAAGAAATAAAAATTTAAATCAAGAAAATGTTACAAAGCATTCAGAGGGTATGCATACTTGTAAATGCATTCATGTTATAAAGAATCAGAGGGTAGTTGTTCATTGCTTTAAATTTCATTTAAAATAATTTTTTAATGTCTTCTAAGATTAATTGTATCTTCTAGTTATTGATTATGTCTTTTATGGGCTGGTTGCTACTTATACCTTTAATAGAAAAGTCAAACCCATTCCTTTTTATTTAAAAGTTGAGTGTCTTTAGTGCCTCATATAAAATAATTGTGCGATATGAAAGAATATATAATTTTACCAGGACAAATATTTAAAGTATGAACAGATCTGGAACAACTTTGAAGATATCAAAAGTGATGCAATTATTTTATAAATATACAAATATTTTAGATTGAAAAAATAAATGAATAATATACTTAAAGGTGTTATGATGACTAAAGAAAATTGGCATTCTAGCTCCTGGAAGGAATTATGAGGACAGTGAGTAAATTCCCTGTATTAGTTCAAAATCTTCATAGGCATATTCTACATAAGGCATAAAAACATTATAAATAAAACATTTAATTGTACTAATTGAACTTGAAATGGATCTGTGAAAAGGGGGTGAAATAGAAGGGTGAAATTGTACTAATTGAACTTGAAATGGATCTGTGAAAAGGGGGTGAAATAGAAATAGAATGTAAGATCTTCACATATTCATGAAAAGGTGATAGTGCTTATAATACAAAATATGAAAATGAATATGAAAATGAAGACTTTATGGGAAAATGGGTGTAATTTTTGGATGGAAAATATGTACTTCAAGATTGTTGTCGTGTAAATATGCATGTTGAACTTGTTAAGTAGAGTAAGTAGAAATGAGCATTAAAAGTGTCAGATTACATGTAAGGCTTTTTTAAAAAAATGATATCAAAGATTTGCACAAATTTAGGAGAGGATCCATCTAGTTTTTAAAGATTCAGTTAACAACTTCTAATATAAATCCTCTTTATAATAAATAGGCCAAGTTTATTTGAATGCAACAATTCAGGTGTAGAGACTACAATCAGCACACACTAAATCAGCGAAAAATTAATCAGAGCAAAATTTGTTGAATGTCACTAAAAACTTTATGTCTTTGAAGATATGAAGAACAAAAGTCTGGAAAGAATGGATCGTCTTGAGACACTGTTTTTATCAAAACTTGAATTATTCATTATTCATTTATTTATTAATTCAATGCATCTACTCATTATCTGCTATGCAATTTAAGTATTCTCTAAGGCATTGAATATACAAAGGAGAATATGTAGAAAATAAGGGAGCATAAAGTTTTTTGTAGTATCAGGTTTAGCTGGAGGTTTTTTTGCAAAATCATTTTTATTTCTTCCTAAATGTACTTCCTTGCAACACCCAACTCTTTTCAATAGTGCATAAATTGAATATAATGTTCAGAAAGAGTGCTACTAAAATAATTTTGTGCTCACAAATATATATTAAATAATATATAAATTTGTTTTTTCTTTGTATTGCAGGTATTCTCTTCATACACATAAATGTTCTCTGCACATGACTGGAAAAATAGTTGGTATACTCTATTATTGCTATTGAATCTAGTTCATGTCCATCAGTGACTCTATACCTTTCATAGGGAATGAAATAATGAAATTTTAGGTTATACCATCATGGATATTAAATAGTATACTGACTATAAACTAAATACAACCAGAGACTTTCTATCAGTGAGTAGCTGAGGTATTTTCAAAAAATAATTAATTTGAATAGTATCTCCTTTGCACTCTGAATGTAGGTAACTTGTTTAAGAAGTTCCATCCCAGAAGCTTTGTAATATGTCAACATTTAGAGGAATTCAGAAAAAAAAAAATCTACAAAGATACAAAAAGGAGAGGGAAGAGAGTTAGAGTCAATATCCAAAGCAATGAACTTGACTATTCAGGAAGGGAAAAGAGAGAACAAAAAAGAAAGCTGACCATTAGTGCCTACTCTGTGGGACACAGAAGACAAAGTTTGAAGGGATAGAAATAGATTCAGTAAAGTAGATTCGTTAAAGTTCAAGTGTAATGAACTATTTTCAATATCATCTTATTTAAAACTGGTTAATGTGAGTAAGGTAAAAATATACCTATTGGATATCACTGTGATATGGTCTCTTCTATATGGAAAAAATGATTTAAGCTATTAGATTTTGTTTACTCAGCAGAATTTTCATGAGCTTTAAAAGGTTAATATATACTGAAAATTTCTAAGAGAGAGATACAAAGTAACATTTTCCAAATTTACTTGAAAATGTAACATCCAGTGCAACATCTCCCTCCTACAAGTATTGAGCTTTTATTACCTATAGTATAATTTAGAAAATATAAAATGTTCTAAAGAGTCAATGATAGGCATTATTAGATGGATGCCACCATCATCAGTTCAGTTCAGTTCAACTGCTCAGTTATCTCCAACACTTTGTGACCCCATGGACTGTAGTACTCCAAGCCTCCGTGTCCATCACCAACTCCTGGAGCTTACTCAAAATCATGTCCATCGACTTGGTGATACCATCCAACCATCTTATCCTCTGTTGTCCCCTTCTTCTGCCTTCAATGTTTCCCAGCATCAGGATCTTTTCCAATGAGTCAGTTCTTTGCATCAGGTGACCAAAATAATGGAGTTTCAGCTTCAGCATCAGTCCTTCCAATGAATATTCAGGACTGATTTCCTTTAGGATTAACTGGTTTGATCTCCTTGCTGTCCAAGGGACTCTCAAGAGTCTTTTTCAACACCACAATTCAAAAACATCAATTCTTCATGGCTCAGTTTTCTTTATGGTCCAACTCTGACATCCATACATGACTACTGGAAAAACCGTGTTTTGACTATACGGACCTTTGTCAATAAAGTACTGTATCTACTTTTTAATAAGCTGTCTAGGTTTGTCATAGCTTTTCTTCCAAGGAGCAGGCCACCACCATAATAGAAGTATATGTAAAATAACTCACTGAACTTTTCAGTATTAACTATTTCAAGAGATAATTTACAAATTTATTTTTAATACAATCTAGGGTATTTTTAAAGTGTTATTATGGGTTAAAATATAACCAGAGTTTCAAATGAAGAACTGGGATGCTTCACAATTTCAATCAAGGAGAGAAAATTGTAAAATGAAATTAATTTGTAATGTACACAAGGCAATATTATCATAATGAAATTCTGATCTGAGCAGACTAATAAAACAACAATTTCTCATGAGACTAAAGCACCATCATGGACTAAAGGTACAATAATCTGAATGACTGGACAATCAATTAAATGGTTATAATATTCATGCCAAGATACAAGGCAAGAGTTCCCCTCTCTCACCACTTCATGCTGATAATTTACTGGAAGATCTAGTTAACATGACAAGACAAGACAAGAAAAAGTATTTAGACTGAGAATAAGAAATAATAAATCTGGTTTGGGTCATGGATTACATGATCGTTTATATAGAAACTCTGAAAGAACTTACAACAAATCCTTCTAGAACTAATAAGTGATTATAGAAGGATTGGAAAATACAAGGTTAATATACAAGCTATACAAGTCAGTCAGTTTTCTATAAATGAACAACAAACAAGTGAAATGTGAAATAGCACAATATCTTTTATATTAGAACCCCCAGAACAAAATAGTTAGGTGTGAATCTAACAAAATATGAGCAAGATCTATTTGAGGAAAACTAAAAAGAGAAAAAAATTCACGATAAAAAAATCAAAGAACTAAATAAGTGAGATATAGTCTATGTTCTTACATTGGAAGATATCAATATTATCAAGATGTCAGTTTTTCCCAACTTGATCTACAGATTAAATTCAATCCCAATAAAAACTCCAGTTAGTTTTTTTGAGATATTAACAAATGGATTCTAAGGTTTGTATGGAGAGAAAAAAGAACCAGAATAGTCAATACAATATTGAAACAGGGAAAAAAAAGATGAAGAACTGACACTATCCAACTTTAAGGCTTGCAATAAAGCTATGGTAATCAAGCAGCGCGTCGGCTGCAATGGACCATGTACAAGCATGGCCGAGAGGAGCTACCCCACGTCCAAGGAGCAGCAGCTGCACAGGTGCAGGAGGGCTGAGAGGAGCTACTCCACCTTCAAGGTCAGGAGTGGCGGCCATGAGGAGATACCCCTCATTCAAGGTAAGGAGCAGAGGCTGCGCTTTGCTGGAGCAGCTGTGAAGAGATACTGCATGTCCAAAATAGAAGAACCCAAGTAAGATGGTAGGAGTTGCAAGAGGGCATCAGAGGGGTGCCCTCTTGCAGAGGTGCCCATACTCACAGAAAACTAGTCAATCTAATCACACTAGGACCACAGCCTTGTCTAAATCAATGAAACTAAGCCATGCCCATGGGGCCACCCAAGACAGGAGGGTCATGGTGGAGAGGTCTGACAGTATGTAGTCCACTGGAGAAGGGAATGGCAAACAATTTTAGTATTCTTGCCTTGAGAACCCCATGAGCAGTATGAAAAGGCAAAATGATAGGATACTGAAGAAGGAACACCCCAGGTCATTAGGTACCCAATATGCTACTGGAGATCAGTGGAGAAATAACTCCAGAAAGAATGAAGGGATGAAGCCAAAGCAAAAACAATACCCAGTTGTGGCTGTGACTGGTGATAGAAGCAAGATCTGATGCTGTAAAGAGCAATATTGCATAGGAACCTGGAATGTCAGGTCCGTGAATCAAGGCAAATTGGAAGTGGTCAAACAGGGGATGGCAAGAGTGAACGTCGACATTCTAGGAATCAGTGAACTAAAATGGACTGAAATGGGTGAATTTAACTCAGATGACCATCATATCTACTACTATGGGCAGGAATCCCTTAGAAGAAATGGAGTAGCCATCATGGTCAACAAAAGAGTCCAATATGCAGTTCAGTTCAGTTCAGTTCAGTCACTCAGTCGTGTCCGACTCTCTGTGACCCCATTAATTGCAGCACACCAGGGTTCCCTGTCCATCACCAACTCCCAGAGTTCACTCAGACTCACGTCCATCAGGTCCGTGATGCCATCCAGCCATCTCATCCTCGGTCATCCCCTTCTCCTCCTGCCCCCAATCACTCCCAGCATCAGAGTCTTTTCCAATGAGTCAACTCTTTGCATGAGGTGGCCATACTGGAGCTTCAGCTTTAGCGTCAATCCTTCCAAAGAAATCCCAGGGTTGATCTCCTTCAGAATGGACTGATTGGATCTCCTTGCAGTCCAAGGGACTCTCAAAGTCTTATCCAACATCACAGTTCAATGCATCAATTCTTCGGTGCTCAGCTTTCTTCACAGTCCAACTCTCACATCCATACATGACCACAGGAAAAACCATAGCCTTGACTACACAGACCATAGTCAGCAAAGAAATGTCTCTGCTTTTGAATATACTATATAGGTTGGTCATAACTTTTCTTCCAAGGAGTAAGCATCTTTTAATTTCATGGCTGCAGTCACCATCTGCAGTGATTTTTGGAGCCCCCCAAAAAATAAAGTTTGACACTGTTTCCACTGTTTCCCCATCTATTTCCCATGAAGTGATGGGACCACATGCCATGATCTTCATTTTCTGAATGCTGAGCTTTAAGCCAACTTTTTCACTCTCCTCTTTCACCTTCATCAAGAGGCTTTTTAGCTCCTCTTTACTTTCTGCCATAAGGGTGGTGTCATCTGCATATCTGAGGTTATTGATATTTCTCCTGGCAATCTTGATTCCAGCTTGTGATTTTTCCAGTCCAGCATTTCTCATGATGTACTCTGCATAGAAGTTAAATAAGCAGGGTGACAATATACAGCCTTGACAGACTCCCTTTCCTATTTGGAACCAGTCTGTTGTTCCATGTCCAGTTCTAACTGTTGTTTCCTGACCTGCATACAGATTTCTCAAGAGGCAGGTCAGGTGGTCTGGTATTCCCATCTCTTTCAGAATTTTCCATAGTGTATTGTGATCCACACAGTCAGAGGCTTTGGCATAGTCAATAAAGCAGAAATAGATGTTTTTCTGGAACTCTCTTGCTTTTTCCATGATCCAGCAGATGTTGGCAATTTGATCTCTGGTTCCTCTGCCTTTTCTAAAACCACCTTGAACATCAGGAAGTTTACGGTTCACGTATTGCTAAAGCCTGGCTTGGAGAATGTTGAGCATTACTTTACTAGTGTGTGAGATGAGGGCAATTGTGCTCTAGTTTGAGCATTCTTTGGCATTGCCTTTCTTTGGAATTGGAATGAAAACTGACCTTTTCCAGCCTGTGGTCACTACTGAGTTTTCCAAATTTTTTGGCATATTGAGTGCAGCACTTTCACAGCATCATCTTTCAGGATTTGAAACAGATCAACTAGAATTCCATCACCTCTACTAGCATTGTTCGTAGTGATGCTTTCTAAGGCCCACTTGACTTCACATTCCAGAATGTTTGGCTCTAGATTAGTGATCACATTATCATGATTATCTGGGTCATGAAGATCTCTTTTGTACAGTTCTTCCGTGTATTCTTGCCACCTCTTCTTAATATCTTCTGCTTCTGTTACGTCCAGACCATTTCTGTCTTTTATCGAGCCTATCTTTGCATGAAATGTTCCCTTGGTATCCCTAATTTTCTTGAAGAGATCTCTAGTCTTTCCCATTTTGTTCTTTTCCTCTATTGCTTTGCACTGATCGCTGAAGAAGGCTTTCTTATCTCTTCTTGCTATTCTTTGGAACTCTGCATTCAGATGCTTATATCCTTCCTTTTCTCCTTTGCTTTTCGCCTCTCTTCTTTTCACAGCTATTTTTAAGGCCTCACCAGACAGCCATTTTGCTTTTTTGCATTTCTTTTCCATGGGGATGGTCTTGATCCCTGTCTCCTGTACAATGTCATGAACCTTATTCCATAGTTCATCAGGCACTCTGTCTATCAGATCTAGGCCCTTAAATCTATTTCTCACTTTCACTGTATAATCATAAGGGATTTGATTTAGGTCATACCTGAATGGTCTAGCGGTTTTCCCTACTTTCTTCAATTTGAGTCTGAATTTGGTAATAAGGAGTTCATGATCTGAGCCACAGTCAGCTCCTGGTCTCGTTTTTGTTGACTGTATAGAGCTTCTCCATCTTTGGCTGCAGAGAATATAATCAATCTGATTTCAGTGTTGACCATCTGGTGATGTCCATGTGTAGAGTGTTGTTGGAAGAGGGTGTTTGCTATGACCAGTGCATTTTCTTGGCAAAACTCTATTAGTCTTTGTTCTGCTTCATTGCGCATTCCAAGGCCAAATTTGCCTGTTACTCCAGGTGTTTCTTGACTTCCTACTTTTGCATTCCAGTCCCCTATAATGAAAAGGACTTCTTTTTTGGGTCCTAACTCTAAAAGGTCTTGTAGGTCTTCATAAAACCGTTCAACTTCAGTTTCTTCAGCGTAAATGATTGGTGCATAGACTTGGATTACTGTGATATTGAATGGTTTGCCTTGGAGATGAACAGAGATCATTCTGTCATTTTTGAGATTGCAACCAGGTACTGCATTTCAGACTCTTTTGTTGACCATGATGGCTACTCCATTTCTTCTGAGGGATTCCTGCCCATAGTAGTAGATATAATGGTCATCTGAGTTAAATTCACCCATTCCAGTCCATTTTAGTTTGCTGATTCCTAGAATGTCAATGTTCACTCTTGCCATCTCTTGTTTGACCACTTCCAATTTTCCTTGATTCATGGACCTGACATTCCAGGTTCCTATGCAATATTGCTCTTTACAGCATCGGATCTTGCTTCTATCACCAGTCACATCCACAACTGGGTACTGTTTTTGCTTTGGCTCCATCCCTTCATTCTTTCTGGAGTTATTTCTCCACTGATCTCCAGTAGCATATTGGGCACCTAATGACCTGAGGAGTTCCTCTTTTGGTATTCTACCATTTTGCCTTTTCATACTGCTCATGGGGTTCTCAAGGCAAGAATACTGAAGTTGTTTGCCATTCCCTTCTCAGTGGACCACATACTGTCAGACCTCTCCACCATGACCCGCTCATCTTGGGTTGCCCCGCAGGCATGGCTTGGTTTCATTGAGTTAGACAAGGCTGTGGTCCTAGTGCGATTAGATTGACTAGTTTTCTGTGAGTATGGTTTCAGTGTGTCTGCTCTCTGATGCCCTCTTGCAACACCTACCATCTTACTTAGGTTTCCCTTCCCTTGGGCATGGAGTATCTCTTCACAGCTGCTCCAGAAAGACACAGCCTCTGCTCCTTACCTTGGACGAGGGATATCTCCTTACCACCACCATTCCTGACCTTCAACGTGGGATAGGTCCTCTAGGCCCACCTGTGCCTGCACAGCCACTGCTCCTTGGGTTACTCCTCCCGGTCACTGGCCCTGGCCTCGGGTGTAGTACTTGAATGCAATCTCAAAAACAACAGAATGATCTCTGTTCGTCTCCAAGGCAAACCATTCAATATCACAGTAATCCAAGCCTATGCACCAATCAATAATGCTGAAGAAGCTGAAGTTGAATGGTTCTATGAAGACCTACAAGACCTTTTAGAACTAACACCCAAAGAAGATGTCATTTTCATTATAGGGGACTGGAATGCAAAAGAAGAAAGTCAAGAAATACCTGGAGTTACAGGCAAATTTGGCCTTGGAATACGGAAGGAAGCAGGGCAATGGCTAATAGAGTCTTGCCTAGAGAATGCACCGGTCATAGCAAACACCCTCTTTCAACAACACAAGAGAACACTCTACACATGGACATCACCAGATGGTCAAAACCGAATCAGATTGATTGTATTCTTTGCAGCCAAAGATAGAGAAGCTCTATACAGTCAACAAAAATAAGACCGGGAGCTGACTGTGACTCAGAACATGGACTCATTATTGGCAAGTTCAGACTTAAATTGAAAAAAGTAGGGAAAACCACTAGATGATTTAGGTATTACTTAAATCAAATCCCTTATGATTATACAGTGGAAGTAAGAAATAGATAAGGGCCTAGATCTGATAGATAGAGTGCCTGATGAACTATGGAATGAGGTTCGTGACATTGTACATGAGACAGAGATCAAGATCATCCCCATGGAAAAGAAATGCAAAAAAGCAAAATGGCTGTTTGAGGAGGCCTTACAAACAGCTGTGAAAAAAGAGAAGCGAAAAGCAAAGGAGAAAAGGAAAGACATAAGCATCTAAATGCAGAGTTCCAAAGAATAGCAAGGAGAAATAAGAAAGCCTTCCTCAGGGATCAATGCAAAGAAAAAGAGGAAAACAACAGAACGGGAAAGACTAAAGATCTCTTCAAGAAAATTAGAGATACCAAGGGAACATTTCATGCAAAGATGGGCTCAATAAAAGACAGAAATGGTATGGACCTAACAGAAGCAGAAGATATTAAGAAGAGGTGGCAAGAATACACGGAAGAACTGTACAAAAAAGATCTTCATGACCCAGATAATCATGATGCTGTGATCACTCACTTAGAGCCAGACATCCTGGAATGTGAAGTCAAGTGGGCTTTAGAAAGCATCACTACGAACAAAGCTAGAGAAAGTGATAGAATTCCAGTTGAGCTATTTCAAATTCTGATAGATGATGCTGTGAAAGTGCTGCACTCAATATGCCAGCAAATTTGGAAGAATCAACAGTGGCCACAGGACTGGAAAAGTTCAGTTTTCATTCCAATTCCAAAAAAAGGCAATGCCAAAGAATGCTCAAACTACTGCACAATTGCACTCATCTCACACTCTAGTAAAGTAATGCTCAAAATTTTCCAAGCCAGGCTTCAGCAATATGTGAACCATGAACTTCCAGATGTTCAAGCTGGTTTTAGAAAAGGCAAAGGAACCAGAGATCAAATTGCCAACATCTGCTGGATCATGGAAAAAGGAAGAGAGTTCCAGAAAAACATGTATTTCTGCTTTATTGACTATGCCAAAGCCTTTGACTGTGTGGATCACAATAAACTGTTGAAAATTCTGAAAGAAATGGGAATACCAGGCCACTTGACCTGCCTCTTGATAAACCTATATGTAGGTTAGTAAGCAACAGTTAGAACTGGACATGGAACAACAGACTGGTTCCAAATAGGAAAAGGAGTCTGTCAAGGCTGTATATTGTCACCCTGCTTATTTAACTTATATGTAGAGTACATCATGAGAAACGCTGGGCTGGGTCATTGCCAGGAGAAATATCAATCACTTCAGCTATGCAGATGACACCACCCTTATGGCAGAAAGTGAAGAGGAACTCAAAAGCCTCTTGATGAAAGTGAAAGAGGAGAGTGAAACTTTGGCTTAAAGCTCAACATTCAGAAAACAAAGATCATGGCATGTGGTCCCATCACTTCATGGGAAATAAATGGGGAAAGAGTGGAAACAGTGTCAGTCTTTATTTTGTGGGGCTCCAAAATCACTGCAGATGGTGACTGTAGCCATGAAATTAAAAGATGCTTACTCCTTGGAAGGAAAGTTAAGACCAACATAGATAGCATATTCAAAAGCAGAGACATTACTTTACCGACTAAGGTCCGTCTAGTCAAGGCTATGGTTTTTCCAGTGGTCATGTATGGATGGGAGAGTTGGACTATGAAGAAAGCTGAGTGCCGAAGAATTGATGCTTTTGAACTGTGGTGTTGGAGAAGACTCTTGAGAGTCCCTTGGACTGCAAGGAGATCCAACCAGTCCATCCTAAAGGAGATCAGTCCTGGATGTTCTTTGGCAGAACTGATGTTAAAGCTGAAACTCCAATACTTTGGCCACCTCATGCAAAGAGTTCACTCATTGGAAAAGACTCTGATGCTGGGAGGGATTGGGGGCAGGAGGAAAAGGGAATGACAGAGGATGAGATGGCTGGATGGCATCACTGACTCAATGGACATGAGTGTGAGTGAACTCCGGGAGTTGGTGATGGACAGGTAGGCCTGGCGTGCTGCGATTCATGGTGTCGTATAAAGTCAGACATGACTGAGTGACTGAACTGAATTGAATCAAGACAGCATGTCACCAGACTTAAAAACAAACAAACAAAAACTTCATCCAAAATATATAAAGAAGTCAAAACTTAGTAAGGTAAAAAGAAAAAGAAAAACATTAGGAAATGGAACAAAGCCCTTAACAGACACCTCACCAAAGATATACAGATAGTGGATTATCTGTGAAAAGATGCTCCACATCATGTCATCCGAGAAATGCATTTTAGAACAATAATGAGATACCTGTACACACCTATAAGAAAAGCCAATATCTTGAACATGACATCATTAAGTGTTGATGAAGATGTGGAGCCTCCAGAATTCTCATTCATTGCTGGTAGGAATGCAATGCCACAGCCACTTTGGAAGTGCTTTCTTGCAAAACTAAACATACTCTTATCATAAGATACAGAATTGCTGTATCCTGCACAAAGAATTGCTGAAGCTTGGAAGTAATCAAGATATATCATGTGCCACCTGGGAAGCCCAGAATGACAAATATGTATCATGGTATGTTTTTCCAAGCTTATCACATTTACATCACCAGAACTGGCCTCTAATGTACAGTTGACTTGGATGATCATAAAGTGTCAATATACGTTCATCATTTCTAACAAATGTACTGCTCTGGTGGGAAATGTTGATAATGGAGGAGACTATGTGGGACTGGAGGTATATGGGAAATCTCTGTAAATTCCTCTCAATTTTTCTGTGAATATAAAACTGTCGGAAATGTACGTGTGTGTGTGTGTGTGTGTGTGTGTGTGTGTGTGAGTCACTCACTTGTGTCTGACTCTTTGCGACCCCATGGACTGTAGCCTGCTGGGCTCCTATAGATCTTTTTTTGAAAAAGGAATAAAACACCACCTGGATCTGTGTTATACTTACCTTTAAACATTGAAAATAAATATAATATTCAATTCAAGAAATTTGAATATAACTAAGTAAAATGAGAGGGGCAAAAGGCAGAAATTTATAATTAAAAATAAGGGAAATAGACAATAAATGCATCTCAATATTGGGACCAATTCAAGAAATACATAGTAGTAATATAAAGCAAAATTTGTTGATTGTTTCATTAAAAAGAAAATTAAGAAATACAAATTGAGAAAGAACATTAGTTACAGAGGATAGTAAAAGAAAAGAGAATTATTTGCATGTGATGGTATAAATAAATATGAAAACAACAGAAAGAGGAAGAGTTTATATATCACTCAAATAGACCAGAAGCAGTTGAAAACTTAAATTATCTGAAGGTCACAGAAAAAAATTTTTTTAATTATGGTAAAGAATAATTATTTAATTTTTCCAGTATTAACTCCATTTATTTAGCATTTTTATCTCAGATGTAAAATTAAATAAATAGACAAAATTATATTAAAATATTAGGAAGAAATAGTAATACATATGACCTATATGAAAAAATAAATTTTGACAATTTAACGTAATGGAAGGGCTTCCCTGGTGCCTCAGATGGTAAGGAATCTGCCTGCAATGCAAGAGACCTGGATTTAACTCCTGGTTTGGGACGATCCCTAGTGGCTCAGAAGGTAAAGCGTCTGTTTGCAATGCAGGAGACCAGGGTTCGATCCCTGGGTTGGGAAGATCCCCTGGAGAAGGAAATGGCAGCCCACTTCAGTATTCTTGCCTGGAAAATCCCATGAATCACAGAGCCTGGTAGGCTACCGTCCATGGGGTCGCAAAGAATCAGGACACGACTGAGCTACTTCACTTTCACTTTGGGAAGATCTCCTGGAGGAGGGCATGGTAACCCACTCCAGTATTGTTGTCTGGAGAATCCCCATGGACAGAGGAGCATGGCAGGCTATAGTCCATGGTGTCACCAAGAGTCAGACACAATTGAGCAACTAAGCACACACCCAAACTAATGGAGACATAAGGATGTTTGTGGTCTTTATTATGATTCACTGGTATTGTTAGAATTGTCCTTATTGAATTATGAGAAATATAGATCCGTTAAGGATATTAGCACATCTGTTATTTTTTCCAGTTATTTTAATTTATGTATAGAATTGATATCTGCTGCTGCTAAGTCGCTTCAGTCATGTACGTCTCTGTGCAACCCCATAGACGGCAGCCAACCAGGCTCCTCTGTCCCTGGAATTCTCCAGGCAAGAACACTGGAGTGGGTTGCCATTTCCTTCTCCAATGCATGAAAGTGAAAAGTGAAAGTGAAGTCACTCAGTCGTGCCCAACTCTTAGCGACCCCATGGACTGCAGCCCACTAGGTTCCTCTGCCCATGGGATTTTCCAGACAAGAGTTCTGGAGAGGGGTGCCATTGCCTTCTCCAAGAATTGATATCAAGGTGCTTTAAATTTTTAGTTGATGAAATTTTTGATTATTTGTTTATTTTCATCATTTGTATTCTTATAAAGATTTCTTTCAGATAAATTGTCTTCTGTCCTAGATTTTTTTTTAGTGTTTTATATATTTGACTCTCTTTTCCTTTAAGATAAATTCATTTTGTGGAGTAAGCTGGGAAAAAGTCCTGGTTTTTATTTTATCTTCCAAATGGCTAATTGTCTTGTTACCTGTCACTGAAAAGTATTTTATGCCTATTGGTTTCTTACCTGCTTTTTCTATTATTAAAGCTGATGTCTGAGAAATATATCAGGAGCATCAGTTTTATTTCATTAATATTGCTTGTTAATATAATACATGTTGTTATCTCTATATTTGACCTAATAAAATTGAATTTAAAAGTAAATGAAAATTAATAGAAAATAAATGATGAACTAGTACTCCATATATATAGATTTATTAAAATTAAACAAGAAATATTAACAATGTATTTTTAAAATGATAAGAACATATAGCCACTTTGTTGTTTTTGTTCAGTTGTCCGGTCATATCTGACTCTTCACGACCCCATGGACTGCAGCACACCAGATTCATCTGTTCTTAACCATCTCCCACAGTTTGTTCAAACTCATGTCTATTGAGTTGGTGATATCATCCAACCATCTGATCTTCTGTCATTCCCTTCTCCTCCTACCTTCAATCTTTCCAAGCCTCAGGGTCTTTTCCAAGGAGTCAGTTCTTATCAGGTGGCCAAAGTATTGGAGCTTCAGCTTCAGCATCAATCCTTCCAATGAATATCCAGAGTTGATTTCCTTTAGGATTGACTGGTTGGAGCTTCTAGCTGTACAACGGACTCTCAAAAGTCTTCTCCAGTACCACAGTTAGAAAGTATCAATTCTTAGGTCCTCAGCTTTCTTTATAGTCCAGCTCTAACATCCATACATGACTACTGGAAAAACCGTACCTTAGGCTATACAGAGCTTTGTAGGCATGTAATGTCTCTGTTTTTCAATATGTTCTCTAGGTTTGTCATTACTTTTCTTGCAAGTAATGGAATTACTTTTAATTTCGTAGCTGTGGAAGACAATGGCACCCCCCTCCAGTACTCTCCCCTGGAAAACCCCATGGATGGAGGAGCCTGGTAGGCTGCAGTCCATGGGGTCGCTAAGAGTCGGGCACGACTGAGTGACTTCACTTTCACTTTTCACTTTCATGCTTTGGAGAAGGAAATGGCAACCCACTCCAGTGTTCTTGCCTGGAGAATCCCAGGGACAGAGCAGCTTGGTGGGCTACTGTCTATGGGGTACACAACTGAAGCGACGTAGCAGGGGTAGCAGTCACAATCTGCAGTGATTTTGGAGCCCAAGAAAATAAAGTCTGTCATTGTTTCCATTGTTTACCCATCTATTTGCCGTGAAATGATGGGACCAGATGTCATGATCTTCGTTTTTTTAATGTTGAAGAAAAATTAACAGTGTATTTTAAAAATGATAAGAGCATATAGCCACTTGTGCCTTTATAGTTGTTTATTCTCATAGTTCTCCCTGAAAATATTTGTATTATTTTCTATTATTTTAATATTTCTAAATATTTAATGTTTCTGTCTAGATATTTAATGTTTATAAAGCTACCTAAACCCAGATACTTGAGTTTCTAGGACTACCTTATTCTAAATTTTTAAGTAATAGCTATATATTCTGTTATTAGAATTAGAGAATCTCAATTCACAATTTTAGGTCACGACAATAGGCACTGACAATAAACCATGGATAAGTCTGTCAGAGAGTTAAAGATATTGAAAAGGAAAACTGATTCAGAAGTTAAAGAGTAATATCTAACTGGGAACAATGTATGGTGAATTCATGATTTTGAAATATTAAAGGGTACAATTTTTAAAAATATGACCAATAACAAATTAATAGGTACGATTCTAAGATGACTACCAAACTCTCACCTACACGCTTGTGCATCTCTTCCCCTTGAACTTGGGCTGTGACTTATTTCAAAGGTAAAGTAAAGTGAAGTCGCTCAGTCATGTCCGATGTTAGCCTGACAGGCTCCTCTGTCCGTGGGGTTTTCCAGGCAAGAATACTGGAGTGGGGTGACCAAGTTTAACTCTTGTGATTGAGTTATGCTACACAGCAAAGTGAAAGGATTCACATACATAATAAAGGTCATTTAAAATTGACTTTGAATTCATCAAAAGTGAGATGGTCCTGCTAGCCTTGGAGAAGCTCCTGTGCTATGAGATGGCTTATGGAGGGGACCACAAACAAAGACCTGAGGATGGGCTGTAGGAGCTGAAAGCAGTCCCTGGGCTGACAGTAGATAAGACAGCCAGGATTTCAATCATTCAGTCTATAGAAAATAAGTCCCACAACAACTTGCTGCTGCTGCTGCTGCTGCTGCTGCTGCTAAATCGCTTCAGTCATGTCTGACTCTGTGCGACCCTGTAGACGGCAGCCCACCAGGCTCCCCGGCCCCTGGGATTCTCCAGGCAAGAGTACTGGAGTGAGTTGCCATTGCCCTCTCCGAGAACAACCTGAGTAAGTTTAAAATAAGATTCTTCCTAAGTCAAGCCTCCAAATAGGAACACAGCCTGGCTGATGCTTTAATTGCAGCCTTTTGAGAATCTAAGCACAAAACCCAGTTAAGATTTCCCTGGACTCTCAATCTATGAAAACTGAGACAAGTATGTGACATTTTAAAGAGCTGGGTGTGCAGTAATTTGTTAGTAGCAATTGATAATTAATATATGTGTGTATGTGTGTGTGTATATATATATATATATATATATGTTTTTATGTTTGTGTTTTCACTCCGGGGATTGGAAAATAGAATTTACCTTTCAGAAGAGATACATTGTCATTGATCAAACTATTTGCTTATTTCCTTAAAATGCTAAAATGTAACTGTCAATATTAAAAACATAATAAATATATTGACTCTGGTGTGATAGATTAAAGCACTTTGAGATACTAAATTTATTACTGAGTTGTGTTACTTGGATGCACTATCACAGAAATAGAACAGTTTTAATGTCATGAAAAATAAGGCAAAATCTTGAACTCTATGGAAGCTGAAAATTTTCTCTTGTTAGCTGTGATTGGAAGTTTGTTCATTTCTAATACACAAATTTTACTATTTCTTTTAACATTGAAGCCATTCCTAAAAGCCCTATTGGCCCTGTCCAAAGAATCTGTTTGGAGGACCATTTAGAAATTTCATTTAGGGAAGATTCTTTTTCAGTGACTGTTGCTCCACTGAAAATTATTCCAAGTACCTTTCTTAGCATCATTACTCCAAAAATAAAATATAAGTATTATTAATTATCTGTACATCTATCAATTAAAAAAAATCAAATCCCTCTTTGACTATGGCTTTCCAGTTATAAAAGAGAAAAATGTCATTCTGTCACATATTTATCTCGCTTGTAAGAGAAGTTCATACTCTTGTCATTGATGGAGTCATCTGCCTGTAAAGAGAAGTATCTGCCACCCCATTCACTCCATGAAGTTCTTTCCTGGTGTATTTGTCTATGGTCTTGTGCCCTGTATCACTGTGCTACTTGGTGAAGGGATTTTGTTGATAACCAATAGATCTTCTTCACTGACCACGTCTGTCATTTGCTTTGCACTAACTTTATGAAATTCTCAGATATACTGTACCAGTCTTCTTTTGTTACAGGAAATGCAACTTTGAAAGGTGGCTGTTTTAGTTTTGGTTTCTTCTTTACCTTTTTACCTCTTCTTTTACTTTTTAAATTTCAACCTGGACATAGGGAAGCAGTAATGGAACTATAGTTTCTATGAATTGTATCAATGATATCATCGATTCATTGGCAATGAGCCATATTACTTGCAAACGGAGCTAGCTTTTCTTCTTGAGGAGCAAGAGAAGTATAATAGGGTGAACAAAAGATCTTT
This sequence comes from Capricornis sumatraensis, assembly GCF_032405125.1. Classification (NCBI taxonomy): domain Eukaryota; kingdom Metazoa; phylum Chordata; class Mammalia; order Artiodactyla; family Bovidae; genus Capricornis; species Capricornis sumatraensis. The sequence continues at coordinate 59,681,267 of NC_091079.1, read as the reverse complement.
CAAGTTCTCCTTGATCCTTGCTGGTGGAAATACTCTTCATTATCCCAAGTTAAAAGTGACTCCTCTATCAATATATAGTAACCTGAATTGAATAATTTGAAATAAGTATACTTGTTTGCTCATGGGAAGTAAATGGTTACACAGAAGCTGTGTTTTACATTTTCTTCTGGGTAAAAAGGGCATAAGGCTGATGCCCCAAGGATAGAAAGAATTTGACACAGTCAATTCTTCTAAACAGACAAATGATAGATCTCTTGATGAAAGAAAAGTTGGTATTTGCTAAAGGGAGAATCCTTTTCTATGAATATACAGGACCTGGGAGTGCTGATGATAAGCAAATCTGGAATCTTCAAATTCACCTGGCAGGAATCCTCAGGGGCCCCTAAAGAATATAAGATGAAGATGTTTCAGGACCAAAATCTCTCCTACACCAACTGTATGTGTGTGCTAAGTAGCTTCAGTCATGTCCCACTCTTTGCCACCCCATGAACTATAGCATGCCAGGCTCCTCTGTCCCCAGGATTCTCCAGGAAAGAATGCTGGAGTAGGTTGCCATGCCTTCCTCCAGGGATCTTCCCCACCCACAGGATCGAACTCGCATCTCCTGTGTCTCCAAGCATCGCAAGTGGATTCTTTATCTCTAAGCTACTGGAGAAGCCAGTGTGTCTGTACATATTATTAAAGCTCTTACAGATTATCTGGTTTGGAGTGCTTTCTAAACTGGAGGGAAGAAGAGATGGAGCATGGGAGAGGTATTGGAGGCCCCAGACCACTTCCTGTTTTGCTTGTTTTACATGATTTTTATCAGTGAACCTATTAGAAAACTTGGATACTAGCTAAGATCTCCTATTCACATGGATATGATTTGGGAATAAAATATTTTGTATACCATAGTGTGCAAAAATTCAAACAATTATTTGTAGATTAGAAGTCAATTTTATAAGTAGAATTCTGAAGTTAAAAAATATGTTACCTTTCATTACTGCTGAAAATAGATCTTGCTACAACTAAGCTTGAAATCTGAAGTTTATTATTTTTTCTAACTAGATTTAATTTGCCACTGAAACATAAAGAGTTTGCTTTCAGGTGAGATGTGTCACAGAACTATAACCATATTGCTATAAAATCTTTGCATCAGCTTAAATGAAATCTCTTGTATTCTGAGTATAACTGATTACAGTGTATCAGAAAGGAAAGTTATTTCCATTTAATTAAATTTCAAAACTATTAAAAAAATTTAAGATTATCAACTTTTGTCAATCATTACTTTACTTTTTGTTTTCTTAATTCTTTTTGGGTTGTCTTTTTTTGTCTGTATCTGTTTATTGGCCAACAAAAGTTATTCTCTGCCTCTCAAAAGTAAACCTTTGATATTGTATAGAAATCCCAGGGTAGAGGAAATAATTATGATACAATCATCAAAAAGACCATTTTAGAACAATGCACACTTTTTTGTACAATATATGATGGAATTTTGAATAATTTTATAATAATGTTCCAATAAATTTATAATTTACAAAAAGCTTAAATACCATATTGTAAAATGAAAACATCCACCTGTTATAATAACTCCTTCCATAATTAAACTTAGAAAATTGTCTCACAAAATATATTAATTCCTTGACAGTTGTATTATAGAAAATACAACAATTTAAGGAAGTAAGCTATTTCTGTAATCTTTTGTAAGATTAGTCAATGATCAAAAACTACCTTTCCATTTTAGAAGAGTAAATAATGAAATAGGTAAAAATGAATATGAATGGTTTAGCTGGAGAAACAGCCTTGGAAAGAAGGCAATCAGTGACTGAAACCTCACCAATTTCTCATTAAATTGCATACATCTGCTTCACAATTTTAATAGCCTGGGCAGGTAAGAATACACACTTTATGCAGTTTCCCTAACCACACAGTATGAAAAGCACTCTTCTGCTTCAGTTTCCACTTGTCTATCCATTACTCTATTTTGTTTTCTCCAGTGAATTTCACAGTATTTGGAATGATGTTTCTTATGTGTTTGCTTGTATGCATTACTTTGTCATGTCTCCTCAATGGAACCTCCACCAGGAGCAGATCTGTCTTATACCCTGGTATCCTCACTGCCTAGGGCAGTCTTTGACTTGTAGGAGAGAGACTCAATTCTTCTATATTAAAGGAATAATTAAGTAAATAAGTTTAAAAATATATAAAGTACCTTACTCTTTGAACTGGTGTCACATGCATTTCTAATGCTTTAAACTTTATAACTACAAATCACAATACACTTGTTCATAAGTATAGTGTAAGTCTTATGTTATCTCAAGGTACCTCTACATGTAATTGTAGCCAGTAGCTGTACTGTTATATATTTCATAAGCTGATGACAGCTTGATTACTGTGACCTTTTATAAGAAAAAATAAGAAAAAGTAAGTATTGTAAAAATATGAATTCATTAGAGCAAGAAGAGTCTTATTTCTGAGCAGGAACCTTTTTTATGTATTTAAAATTTTACTCAAAAATAACTATTTTTAAGACTATCAGCTAGGAGAGAAAATTCAAGATTTAATCTTGCTTCCATCCTGCTTATTAGCTTTCTAATGTAAGTGCAAAACTTTTGGATTACTTCTCTGAAGTTAAAAATCACTCAAGTATTTTAAAGGAAGTATTATCATCCGTTAACAGGCCAATGCTAGATTTTTAAAGCTTGAGTAAGTTATTCTGCAAGTAGAAAAATTTCAGACACACAATATCGAACTGACGTTTTTCTCTAGATCAGGTAGTTAATGCAAATGAGATCATAGCCTGAACAAGCTTTGGGGAATGAACAGGCTGTCCAAGAGAGTCAACAAAAGTGAGGCTCCTGCAACAGGAAAGGTTTCAATTTTGCCATTTTCTAAACACAGAAAAATGTATCCCTCCAATTCAGAATATTGAATGTCTTATGGAAAGCGAAAGGTCATTTGTAACTGTCCAAAGGATTGATGGAGTTGAGATACCTCCTTGACCTTCACCCTGCACTCATAAAGAATAGTTTCAGATGACAGAGCATCAGGCAAGTTTTCAGAAAATGTCTTTTCTTCTTTTATATTGCATAGCAAGATTGTTACCTGATATTTTCTTTCATAATTGTATGTCAAGATTTAATTATCTCGTGTCGCCCCTCATTAAAATTTAATTGTCATCTCATGCTGCTGAGCAATGTCTGCGATTTGGACTAATTCAAGGTTTTCTATCTGCTTTTTGCCATTGTTTTCCATCTCAGTTTCTACAGTAATTGCTTTGGAGGCCTCACAAACCATGTCAAGGTCATCCTTTGCAAATACTAACCAGTATACCCCCTCCAACATATACATACCCCAATTAATTACTGTCTATTAAGGATACATATTATTAAAACTACTTCACTGTAATTCAGGGTTTTTTTTTTAATCCCTATGACTTAATTTAAAAAAAACTAATAAAAATTCTAGTGCAACTATTAAAAATACAATAAAAGTATGATATTCCTCTATACTAATAGCTATTAAATTAATGTGTGGGTGTCTGTGTTTACCATATTTGTCAACTGTAAAATTTCTATGACCTAGAATGGTTTTATGTTCTCTAATCTTGGGATTTGCATGATAGAAAATAAAAAAATATTGTGCAACGTTTTCTATGCAAAATGATGTCACTGACACACTGTATGGAGAGTATGTGCTTCCAGCTGTTTCGCTCATAATAATGATGGATTTGAGCTGATCCTACTGCCACTATTGTCATTTAAGCCCCGTTTATATTTCAGCTTTTACAGGGCAGCAGCCTCCTAACTGTTCTCCCTGTCACTAGTGTTAACCTACTCAATTTGCAATTCATGCTTCTCATAGAATAAAGAAAATGGTAAAGGAAAGATTCCAGAATATTCCAGAAATGAGAAGCTGCAAAAATAGAAGGCAATTAGAATCCCAGGAAAATAAGAAAATGAAGATATTAAAGGAAATGAATGGCAAATCTTGGCTTTGAAATATTAAATAGTCATAATAAAGCTAATGTTTATTTCCAACTATTTGAAGAACCTATAGACTAAGCATAAAACTAATTAGAGTGACAAAACAAATACTGAAAACATAAAAGTAAATGCAAGCATGGTTAAATGTCATTGTTTTAACCATAAGGGAACTATTCATTATCTTCATACTGCAAAGTTGAGACTCAAAAGATAATTCCTACGTGTGAAGAAATACAAAATGACTATATTTATATATATATATTATTTAAGTTTCACTATTTCCCTACTGAGAGATGAAAAAAATGCTAAAACTATATTGGGAAGAGTAGATAAAAAAAGGAGAATTGGTAAAATAAATTAAATCTTCATTTATCCTATCATGCCAACTAATTAAAATATAAATTTATTACATTTAAAAATAGCTTTATAAAAACTTAATTTAGAAGAATTAAAATATTATCAATTAAAAGCTATTATCTCTAGGGAATGAACACAATTTATTAAATGAACCAATGTTTAAAATTTCGTTTTTCTCTAGGAAATAATTTTTATTATAAGCCCTGCCATACTTTTCAAATAAATGTGAATCAGTGGCTCAGACAGTAAAGCGTCTGCCTGCAGTGCGGGAGACCCGGGTTCGATCCCTGGGTCGGGAAGATCCTCTGGAGAAGGAAATAGCAACTCACTCCAGTATTCTTGCCTGGAAAATCCCATGGATGGAGCCTAGTAGGCTACAGTCCATGGGGTCGCAAAGAGTCAGACACTGAGTGACTTCACTTCACTTCACTTCACTTATATAAACATGCTACAAAAGGAATGTAGTTTCTCATAATAAGAATAATAATGAAATGAATTATTTTTTAACATAACACAGGCAAAGTGAAAGCTAAAAAAACATAAATAGTTAAACAGATATTGGTCTGTATTAGAGAATTAAGAAAGTAGAAAAAGTGATGTGGTGCTGGAAGAAATTTCAGGTAAAGACTAAACTCAATCAAGTGAGGTGGCAGTAATGTGTGTCTTCAAAACAAAAATCTAAAGCATAGAGTTTTAATAATGAGTTACCAACAATTTGATGATGATTTTGCTGTATATTGAAATGCAGTATAATCTATTAAAAATGTCACCACAGAAGATGCTGCTGCTAAGTCGATTCGGTCATGTCCAACTCTGTGCGACCCCAGAGACAGCAGCCCACCAGGCTCCCCCGTCCCTGGGATTCTCCAGGCAAGAACACTGGAGTGGGTTGCCGTTTCCTTCTCCGGTGCATGAAAGTGAAAAGTCAAAGTGAAGTCGCTCACTCGTGTCCGACTCTTCGTGACCCCATGGACTGCAGCCTAGCAGGTTCCTCCGTCCATGGGATTTTCCAGGCAAGAGTACTGGAGTGGGTTGCCATTGCCTTCTCTGACCACAGAAGATACCAATGATAATTCTTAGTTGATGCGGCATTGTAAGAGAATGATATCAAGAGAGATGAGAAGATATTTTTCTTTTTAATCATATCTCTATAGTCCATGATTAGAACTGTCACTTTTTGCCTATAAATTGAACATCCTCATAATATTTTTCAGATATTTTGTACCTTCATCTATCACATCAACATTCGACCATAATGAAAAAAGTAATTCTGACTTTTAGCATTATTTGGCTCAGTCAAAAAGTATGATGATATGGCAACTTATAAATCATTTCAGTACATACTAAAGTCTAATAGAATAATGTCCACTAAAGACTTATTTTTTCCTTTTTTTACCTCTAATAATAGTGTCCCTTGTTTTTCACAATAAGTCCTCTTACATGTAGTACTCATATATGTATCTTCTTTTTTCTAACTCTCTTTATTATATTTTTTCTTTGTTATTTTTGTTTGAAATGTAGGTATGAACTCTAAATGCTCCTTTCTACCCAATCAATGGCTCATAAAAGCATCTTCTTAACAAATTTTAATCTATACTACTAATTTTAATCTATACTACTAAAAGAAATGTCCATATGAGTGTTTAAGAATAAAATTTTTGTTTTTCTAGAAATCATGTGCTCATATATCATCCCTTTTAGTCCCTGCAATCATCCAATGAAATATGTAATAATGTGAATGCTTATTTTCAATACTTTTCAGTTTACTAAAGCACCTTAACACACTATTATGGGTTTAATTGTATTCCCCTTAAATTTGTATGATTAAGGACTAACCCTCAGTCGGTGGCTCAGATGACAAAGAATCCACCTGCAATATGGAGTCTTGGGTTCTATCCTTGGTTTGGGAAGATCCTCTGGAGAAGGGAAGGGCTACCCACTTCAGTATTCTTGACTGGAGAATTCATGGACAGAGGAGCCAGGTGGGCTACAGTCCGTGAGGTTGCAGAGTTGGACATGACTAAGTGACCTACAGTTTCACTAAATTTGTGTGTTTAAAGACTAACCCCCAGCACCTCAGAGTGTTATCTTATTTGGAGCTAGTATCTTTACATAAATAATCAAGGATCATTAAACGTGGGTCCTAGTTCAAAATGACTGAAGTCCCTATGAGAATGAAAAATTTGGACACAGATGTACAGACAGAAGGGCTTCCCAGGGGGCGCTAGTGTTAAAGAACCTGCTTGCCAATATGGGAGATGTAAAAGATGCGGGTTGGATTACTGGAATCAGAAGATCCCCTGGAGAAGGGAATGACAACTCACTCTAGTATTCTTGCCTGGAGAATCCCATGGAGAGAGGAGGCTGGTGGGCTACAGTTCATGGGGTCACAGAGTCGAACACTACTGAAGTGACTTAGCATGCACTCATGTATAGACAGAAGGAAGATTATAAAAAGAGATACAGGAAAAAGATAGACATGCCCAAGTGAAGGCACTTCTGTGCATTGGTAATATATTTCCAAATGTCAAGGCATTACTACAAGACTTTCATAAAGAGAGTAAAAAGCTAAAGAATTTATCTCAAAACCTCCCTGTCCGGCTTTCCTCTTCCTTATTATTAATAATCTGTAGAAAAACAGAAACCTTTCCTAAAAAGATTTTCCTAAAAAAAGCTTTGAAGAATGAGTTAGTCGAAATGAAGGAAAGAATAAGATAAGCAATTATTAGTAGGAAGAATCAAAGAAGCAAATAGAGGACTTGTTTTAAAAATTACTGGCAGGTTTTTTTTTTTTTTTTTAGGTATTTTCTTCTTATATTTGAATGAAAATTGCAATAGAAGACATGATGGACACGAAATCATCAAATGTGAGTATAAGTATTAGTATTCTGGAGCTGCTGTACCACAACCTGGGTGGCTTAAACAACAGAAATTTTATTGTCTCATAGTTTTGGAGACTAGAAATCCAAAATCAAGGTATTGGCAGAGTTGACTTCTACTAAGAGGTGTAAGGGCTTCCCCGGTGGCTCAGAGGTTAAAGCGTCTTCCTGCAATGTGGGAGACCTGAGTTCGATCCCTGGGTCAGGAAGATCCCCTGGAGAAGGAAATGGTAACCCACTCCAGAATTCTTACCTGGAGAATCCCATGGAAGGAGGAGCCTCATGGGCTACAGTCCACAGGGTCTCAGAGTCGGACATGACTGATGGAGCGACTTAACTTAAGGGGAGTGAGGGAAGGATATATTCCAGGCAGATTATTTATCATCTGAGGTACCAGGGAAGCCGCAAAGTGACTATACGCCAATAAAATTAATTAAGAAAAAAATACATTTTCCAAAACACAAACAAATCAAAAACACAATTATTTAAGTCAGGACATGTGCCTAGAACTTTCACATGTTTCCAGCTAGACAATTGCTATGCATCTTTTAGTTCTTAATGCAACTGGTACTCTTCAGTATACTCTCCTTGACCTCTCCTCTTCCCAATAGCAGCTCAAGTCCTCCCATTATGCATTTTCATAGACCCCCACGCTTCTCTCTCACAGAACATATCTCAAATAGAATTATTGAAACTTACAACTTATTATTTTATTTTTAATTGTGGTTCAAAAAACTTATCAAATACAATCATCTTAACCTGTTTTTCAGTGTATACTTGAAAAACTTAGTTATTTTCTCCTTGATATCTCTTCCATGTGGCTGGAGTTATGTTTATTCACAACTGTAATCCTGGCATATACCATAGGACAGTACCTGACAATTGTTTGGCGCTTAAAAAGTGTTTGTTTAATGAATAGATCCTTACAGATGTGTTTTCTTTCAAACTTGATGACTAGAAATGTGTGCTTAGCAACTACTAGTGACTGACACAGATACTTAGATCAAAAAGTATTTGTGAAATCATCTATTGATGCAATTCATATACTGGTCATTTGTAATATGCCATTTCTGTGAACATTTCCATGAATAAGGCCAACAAAATCCTTACCTCTTGAAAGTTAAAACCTTAAAAATTTACAGGATAGATAAATAAATAAATACCTTAAATACAATGGAAAAACAGCTTAAGAATCTGGTATACAGTATCTGGCTAGGCCTAGGTTCATGGCCCCTGTATTAGTTAGTTTGGTTTGCTGTAACAAAATACAGGAAATATTTATATAAAAGTCATGGATGCTGCAAAGTTTGAGTAGCACATCCTGAGTCTGATGAAGACCTACTTCTTGGCTGGTATACAGTCACCTTATCAGGTTCACATGGCTGAGAGAGAGAGAGAGAGCCTAACTCCCTTCTCTAATAAGGCCACTAATCCCATCACGAGGGCTCCACGGTCATGACCTAATTAACTGGCCGAGGCTTCAATATATGAAGTTGTCAGAAGACACAATAATTCAGTCTATAAGTTCAGTTCAGTGGCTCAGTCGTGTCCGACTCTTTGCAACCCCATGAATCGCACATGCCAGGCCTCCCTGTTCATCACCAACTCCCGGAGTTCACTCAGATTCATCTCCATCGAGTCAGTGATACCATCCAGCCATCTCATCCTTGGTTGTCCCCTTCTCCTCCTGCCCCCAATCCCTCCCAGCATCAGAGTCTTTTCCAATGAGTCAACTCTTTGCATGAGGTGGCCAAAGTACTGGAGTTTCAGCTTTAGCATCATTCCTTCCAAAGAAATTGCAGGGCTGATCTCCTTCAGAATGGATTGGTTGGATCTCCTTGCAGTCCAAGGGACTCTCAAGAGTCTTCTAGCAGGACTCAATTAATATTTATTGAAAGAAGAATGGCTATATACCATGTCGAAAAGGAAAGGTCCTCTGAGGAGATAAAATTTAAGCGCAGAGCTAAGAAATTAACCCCAAACATGAAGTCAGCTACACCCAGAGTAAAACAAGATTCAGGCAGAGAAAAGCTTAAATTTATAGATGCTTGGGCAGAATATAATGGGATGTGTGCAAGCAATATAAAGAAAGCCAATGAAGCTGAATTCAGGTGGATATAACTTGAATTTGGAAGATTGGGTAGCAGTTAGATCACCTATGGCCCCATGGGCCACCGTTGAAAAGCTAGAAGGATATTATTTGATGACTGTATCTTGGTTAGATAGAGTAATCCTAATTTTATACATGTGGGAGCTGAAGCTTACCAAAGTTGAGTTGTTTGTGTGTACTTGGTCGGTCAGTCGTGTCCGAGTCTCTGCAGCTCCCTGGACTGTAGCCCGCCAGGCTCCTCTGTTCATAGAATTTTCCAGGCAAGAATACTGGAGTGAGTTTCCATTGCCTACTCCAGGGAATCTTCACTACTCAGATATCAAACTCACATGTCTTGGGAGGCAGATTCTTTACCATTAGAACCACTGGGGAAGAGTTGCAAAACTGAGTTCAATTTACTTCAGTCACTCAGTCATGGCCAGCTCCTTGCGACATCATGGACTGCAGTATGCCAGGCTTCCCTGTCCATCACCAACTCCCAGAGCTTGCTCAAACTCATGTCCATTGACTTGGTGATGTCATCCAACCATCTCATCCTCTGTCATCCCCTTCTCCTCCTGCATTCAATCTTTCCCAGCATCAGGGTCTTTTCCAATAAGTCAGTTTTTCTCATCAAGTGGCCAAAATATTGGAGCTTCAGCTTCAGCATCAGTCCTTCCAATGAATATTCAGGACTGATTTCCTTTAGGATTGACTGGTTTTATCTCCTTGCAGTCCAAGGGACTCTCAAGAGTCTTCTCCAATTCTTAAGAATAACTGAAGCATCAATTCTGAGTTACTTGCTAGTAAATGACTAAGGTAGTGTTAGTCTAAGCTCTTCAATTTAAATTCATTTTTACTCTACTTTGTGCATGTGTACTTAGTCACTCAGTTGTATCCCACTCTTTGCAACCCCAAGGACTATAGCCTATAAGGCTCCTCTACCCATGGGATTCTCCAGGCAAGAATACTTTACTATGTTCCTTTTTGATACACTCTCGCTGATAGCAATATGCTATGAACTGTGTTGTAGGAAATCTTTTTGGGTATGATCCTCACAACTAGCTTAAAAACTAGTTAAACAATCTATGTTCGATACAGGATACAGGATGCTTGGGGCTGGTGCATGGGGATGATCCAGAGAGATGATATGGGGTGGGAGGTGGGAGGGGGATTCAGGATTGGGAGCTTGTATACACCCATGGTGGATTCATGTCAATGTATGGCAATACCAATACAGTATTATAAACTAAAATAAAGTAAAAATAAAATAAAAAAAAACTAGTTAAACAGGTCATAGACAACTAGTTTAAAGAAAAAACAATAAATCTCTCTGAGGTTTATTTGTCTAATCTGCACGATGAGGAACTTAGAACTAATGAATTTTAATATCGTGTACAACAAACAAGTTAATGTCCAGTCAGAGTACCAGTTCAGAGTAACTGAAACTACCGCCTCTCTACATTGTGTTTCCTCCATGCTGTTTAATTTTGCTCCTCATTTTTAATCTATCTAGTTCAAGATGTTTACCATGGTAGATTATTAGGAATCTACTGATTTCCCCAAAAGCACTACAATATTTTTGATATAATAATAAAATCATTTTTACAATTGATCATCCTTTTGTTCAATTGCTGTGTGGTACAGAATCTTTATGCAAAGAAAATTATAAGGCAATACACTGGTTAAAAAAACACAGTAAAATAGGCATATTTTCTGTTTTCGTTCCCAATCTAGTGAGGCAAACATATTTTCAATCTCTTTATAAACAGCAAACAATGACACAAATTGAGAAATTGTATCACTCCTACTCTCACATTTCAAACAGTGTAGCTCACTGTATGAATTAAACCAAATTACTGAATTACTCAAATTTCTTTTGTTTTAGTTTTCATCCGTCTTATATCTGGAGAAAAGCTAAGATAAGTTGGAGTGGATATGTTGGTATATATAGTTTTCAAATATAAAGCACTATGATTTTGAGATAGTGGCAGGTGAATTCAGAGCAAGGAAGGAAAATTTATGCCTTTAGACTGGAAGGAGATCACAAAGGATGTGAACTGCATGAGGTCTAACTCTATAGTAAATAAGGAAACTAACAAAACACTGAGTTTTCTGTTATCTGAAAGAGGAATAATATAATTGAAGCCAATCCATTGTCAAAGATTTTATCAAAAATATGCACTATGTGAGTTTAATACAGATTTTGCTAAACAAATTAAGTGCATATACATTTCTAGGCTTGGAAAAACTACACTCAAGACATAAGTGCTCTAGATTCAGAATATAATGGTAGAGTAACATAGATTATACATACAATGTTTAACATTGTAATAAAGATGAGATGGGAGTTGATAAAGAAGCAAAAAAGAGGAGAAAGGACAGGAAAAAGGATCGGGATAAACAAAAAGACGGTTGCGGGTTATGGAGGAGAGTGCAATACAATCACAATGACGACAGAAATGCTTCTCGTCTCACAGACTAAGACTGTTTGCCAGTTTGCAGATGTTTCAACCAAATGTAGATTTATACATGTCCTATTAAGTCAAATGTCATTAGTTTATCACAGTCGCTGATGAGGGCTGTGATTATTCTGTAATTATCTGACAAGTTTAACTAATTAAGTATCAATAGTTCATTTAAAAGTGTCCTTGTTACACATGCATTGGTAATAATTTGTTTGTACTTAACCTAATTTTGATCGTTTTATCCTATGTAAAGCTGTGAGTTATATTAATGGTATTTATCGTGTTTAAAGTTATAGGAATGTGTTCTGTGTGCTTAGTCACTCAGTGCTGTCCAACTCTTTGCGACTCCATGGACTGTAGACCACCAGGCTCCTCTGTTCAAGGAGATTCTCCAGGAATGAATACTGGAGTGGGTTGCCATGCATGCCTCCAGGGGATCTTCCCAATTCAGGGATCGAACCCGGGGCTCCCACATTGCAGGCGGATTCTTTGCCATCTGAACTACAAGGGAAGCCAAACTGTAAGCTTCTGGCTGCGTACCTCAGCTAAATTATATGTTAATGTCATACAAAGCAGTACAAAATCAACCACCTATACTACTATAGCAAAAATGTATTTATTTCAGAAAACATTGCTGGCTTCATTTACATGGGTCAATGGTGGAATATATATTTGTCAATTCCAATAAGACAATTGAGTTAAGTATAGAATGGAAACTGAAGAGATAGTAAACATTGATGATGACAGGAAATAACTGGTCCATGCTATTTTAAAAAACTAATCTAAAAAAAAATTCAGTAAAATGGAGTTAACATGAAGAATGGCCAGGCGGTTGTCCACTTTTTAATTGCCTACTGTCCGGATTACCAGCATCTGGCATAAGTAAGGTATACTGCACTATATATAATTTTGTAAACATTGTAATTTAACTTGTAAATTTATCTACACTGGTTCTTAAATTACTGTAATTCCCACATTGTTTAGAATGTTTAATCTTTGAGATAAACAAACCTGGAGCACAAATTCTGCACATGCTGAATTTTTCTCTTTTTTTGGATAAAAACAGTGAGGTTTGTTTTCCACCCCCACCCCCAGCCCTGTTCATCATGGAGAATTTCCCATAGCCATAGCCAAATGTTTTAATTTATAGAATATCCTGTGTTTTGCCACTGGCAATGAAATCACAACTAATAAGTTCCACAGACTGCAATAAAACCCTAGAGAAAACTATATGCTATCTGTCAAGCGTATAATTTTAAGTTTTAATAATGCATAATATGTTTAAACAGCTTATCAAAGCACATCTCTTTTACAAAAGAAAGAAAAAGAAAAAAAGAGAGCTGCTTAAAAGTTGTCATTCCTAAAAGCATTGCTTTTTAAATGAACTATTGTTAATTGCTTAAGAATTGAAAATATTGCCATTTAAAGTAATTGATTCACCAATATGTTCATTTAATTTAGGTTTGTGTTATCAAAAACATTAACAATGCCATGGCTTTAATAATCTTGAGGAATTACATTCACTGCCTAAGAGAAATCTGCCAAACAGATTTAACTTGGTGAGTGTTCTTATGTACAAAATATTGAAAACTGTGGTATTTTGAATAATTGTTCAGTTTTACATGTTATGAAAGTGGGATTTTCTTAATTTTTTGGAACATTTTTTTGAAATGTTACCATACTCTGTGGTATTACAGAGATGAAGAGAGAAGATATCTTTTAATGGCATACCTCTATGATATTAAATGAGAACGAGAAATTTTTTTCTCCCATTAGTACTACCAAGCTCATATATCATTCATTGCCAAGTAGTCTGTGTAGATGATATGATCTGATTAAGCAAGAAAGAATTCCTATTCTACATAAAGTCTATTGGGAAATAGCTATGCAGTAACTACAAGCCCTGTGTTCCCCAGGTATATGATTTAGCAAAAATTCTTAACTACTGAACTCATATCTATTAATGATTTGTAAATCACATATGTTTCTACATGTAAATATTTTTTCATGATCTCCCATGGGACTTCTTGGGTCTTCAGGGTTGTAAACTTCTGGAGAGTTAAGTGAGAAAGTTAGGTAGTATTTGAATTACATGGGATTTTGGAAAAAGCAGCGTGATAAAATGAAAGAAAGACGGGAAAATATGTTTCGAGATATTCCCAAGAAGGCTATTCTTATGAGATAAGAGAAAGGAAAGAATAAAGAATCATATACACCAAGAAGAAATATCAGGCTACATTTTTCCCCTCCAACCTATCACTTGTTTTAGTCTCCTTATATTTTAAAAATATCACAAAGAACACATGGATATGGGAAATGGAATGTGGAAAGGATGGAATTAGAATATGAATTATCTCAGGTTTACAATAGAAGAATAAGTGCACATATTTAGGGCATAGGGTTTCAGTAATTTGGATCATATTTGTTAGCTGAATTTCCTTTTTGAATAATAAGTACCAGCAAGTAGGGGGACTTGACAAATCCTGGCTGAACTATTTATTAGCTATGTTGCTTTCTGTCTTAAAGTCTCTATATCTTGGCGTCCTCATCTATAAAGTGAAAATACACATTCTTACTTGTGAAATTTTAAAATAATGTTTACAAAATAATGTACCTAGTGGAAGCAGATACAGTGTTTAGCCAAAACTCCAGGTAAAGCAGTTATTATTTCAACATAGGATCACAGGACAAACTTTTCTTTGTTTTTCTCCACATTTGTCCAACAGTTATCCACATTACCCAGAACTCCACTCCGTGGTGGACCATTTGGTCTGCCTTATTCATGTAGGACTTAAATTCCTTATTAACATCCTGTGCCCCATTACCTCCTGCCTTCACCCTTATCTTGTGATAGCAACCTAATTTATAGCCTGTGATACTGTTAATGAGTTAGGAGATTTATAAAGGTATTGTTTAGAAAGTGAACAAAATATGTGTTGACTGATGAGTGAATTTTCCCACAATATATTATTGAAATTGGCCTTAGAAATTTGAAAGAGCTAGACGAGATATTCATGGTCAGTCCAGTTTTATTGGTGTTTTTCAACTATGTGCAATGTGGAGTGTTTGGTCATTGGCATAAAAGAGCCCTGCTTGCAGGGATCTTGAGTTTCAGAGTTAAAATATGTTCAGAATAAAATAAATGCTGGGAGCTCACAGGCAGTCTGGCAATGTGATGGCAGGGGTGGAGAGTACATTGAATCTTAATCTCAAAAATAATGTAATAATAATACTAAAGAAAATATTATGAAAAGAAAATATAAGCTCCTGCAATGCAGGAGACCCTGGTTTGATTCCTGGGTTGGGAAGATTCTCTGGAGAAGGGATCGTCTACCTACTCCAATATTCTTGGGCTTCCCTGGTGGCTCAGCTGGTAAAAAGTCCACCCACAATACAGGAGACCTGACTTTGATCTCTGGGTTGGCAAGATCCCCTGGATAAGGGAAAGGCTACCCACTCCAGTATTCTGGCCTGGAGAATTAGGGACACCACTGAGTGACTTTCACTTTCATTTTTCATAATCTCCACAGACCACATTAAGTGCTCAGTCATGTCTGACTCTTTGCAGCCGCATAGACTGTAGCCCGCCAGGCTTGTCTGTCCATGGGATATTCCAGGCAAGAATACTGGAGTGGGTTGCCATTTCCTTCTCCAGGGGATCTTCCCAACTCTGGGGATCAATTTGAATCTCTTACGTCTCTTATGTCTCTAGCGTTTGCAGGTGGGTCTTTACCACTAGCGCCATTTGGGACACCCATATGTAATCTCCACCCTAAAACAAAACGTATTCATTACTTGTTTGTTCTCTTTGAAAGTTAGGTTGACTATGACCATCACTAAGAGGCAGCATTCTTTGAGTGGAAGGAGGTGGTCTTCTTACCTAGTCATTTAAAGTGAAGTGCAAAGCTAATCAGTAGGGAAACTAAACGAATCAAAGACTTCTGATTTAGCCTGGCTTTTGTGCAGCCCTCTACTGCATATTTTGTCTCAGTTGGGCAAAAACAGCTAGAAAAAAGAGCCCAGCCCTTTCATACAGATCACTGTCACTGATGGCAGAAAGATATACAGTGGAGTATGTCTCCGTATAGTACCAAAACAAGTACTGACCTTCTCTGGATTAATAATATTTATGTTTGAATATTGTAATATCTAAAAGGAAAAGGCATTTTAACATCATGAGGCATTAGGTATGGTAAAAAACTAAACACGTTTAATTTAAATTAAAGGCAAAATATACATTTAATATAAATATATAATGTATAAAATATTTGTCTTTAAATGTTTTATAAAATGATGACTTCAGAAAGATATTACATCAATAAAAATAAGAAATAAGCAAATACTTTTTAAACATATATTAGCTACTTAAATTTAATAAGTGCCTCTTACTTGTGCATTCTTTCAAGAAAATCAGTTTGCAACTCACTCTCATTTCCTTAAAAATGTCAGAAAAAGGCTTTAAATCATAAAAAAAAGTGAGTCACTTTTAATGTTTGAGAAATATTTTTTGACCAGCAGATAAAAGTATATTAAGGTGACTTATTATGAGAAAATGAATTATCAAAGCTCTTCTGAAAATGTCCGTTGGAGTCATTTGTGTGTCGGGTGATATCTTTCCTTTGCAAACTGTCCCCTCAGTCTGTGAATCCATTGTGTCTTCTGCTTAACAGTAAATATGCTTCATGCTATTAATTTCTTTCATTATATTTGAGATTTTTTATGGTACAAAATAGCAACCAGTAACTGTACTTTAATCTGCCATTTACAGAACAACCCACATCTTCTCCATTTTGCAGCTTGTACTTATTCAACAACCTGTCTCCTTGGTCTGCACCATGCATGCAATAGCTTCATGATACACTATTTATTATTTATATGTTATAATGGTATGTTTTAAAATATTGATTAGCCATTTCAAACTGTTTTTTGAATTATTCTATTCCTGAGCTATTTTGTATGTATAGGCTCTTATACACATATTGTTTTGCTCTATACCAATAATCACATAAAGCATTGGTGCTAGAGTCAGTTATAACTGGAATCCAGTCTGACTAGCGCTATCATGTGTTAACAGAGTGATCTTTAATATATTAAAGTGAAAGTGAAGGTTGCTCAGTCGTGTCTGACTCTTCGTGAACCCATGGATTATACAGTCCATGAAATTCTCCCAGCCAGAACACTGGAGTTATCGTGTAGCCTTTCTCTTCTCCAAGGGATCTTCCCAACCCAGGGATCAAACCCAGGTCTCCCACATTGCAGGCGGATTCTTTATCAGCCATATATATTATGTATTGACTTAAAACTTCAGTTCCTTATATATCAACTGAGGTTAATGTCACCGTCCATACTATTATTGAGGACTTCTCAGGTGGCGCTAGTGTAAAGAACCTTCCTACCAATGCAGGAGACATAAGAGATGCCGGTTCGATCCTTGGGTCAGGAAGATTCCCTGGAGGAGGGCATGGTAACCCACCCAGTATTCTTGCCTGGAGAATCCCATGGGCTAGGAACCTGGCGGGCTACAGTCTATAAGGTCGCACAGAGTTGGACACAACTGAAGCAACTTATCAAGCATGCATGCACATAACTATTTTTGAGAAGGCTAGGTGATATATATATCAAGCAATCAGAAAATACCAAGTTCTCAATGATTTAGGTAATATGTTGATTTTACCAGTAAACTGGTAAGAAAAATAGGACTTTCTAAGACAATTTTCAAAAATTTGGCTCTCCAAGTTAACAAGCAACTAATAGGTAGATTTAGTTGAATGAGGTTTTTCTTTTCTAATTTTTCTCTAATTGTCAAACCATACCTCAAAATCATACAAAGGAAACATAATTATTGCTAATTTATAGACTTCTGCTATCCTTTGTTAATTTTAATCCAGACACCATTTCATCTCAATTATATGTTCTGAGAGGAGAATTTGTACTTTAGGTAGAATTTGGTCTCTGTGTAAATTATGGTTTTCACTAGTACAAGAGAGAAAATAGAAAGACTGAAGCTCTGTCTGTGATATTCTATTACAAACACATATTTTCTAAAGAAAATCTCAGAATTAAAATAATTAATGTTACAGATAATGTCCTATATATTTTAAATGATAATCATAAACAGCAAATTCCCAATGAGCACAATATTGCATTTTTTCTTTTAATTTAACTGTAGTGATATTTATTGTGTAAAAGTTTCAGTAGTACACATATGAAATTGGATTTGTTTATATTCAACTGAATTCAAAAATTATAAAATTTTCCTGCTAAGTAGTGAAAATCCAATACCTTGTGTTCAATTTCTAAGTTTTGCAAACTGCTTCAAAACTGCTTATGTCTCAATGTAGCAGGGACTATAATTGTCCAGAATTTCAATAAGGCTTATTTCAAACAGCAGCAAGGAAAATAAAATATATCTTTTAATGAAACTTGTTACTATCAGTTTACTATAGTAACAGTAGTTAAGAGTAGTAGTAGATGGTAATAATCTGCTGGTAAAAGCAGACAACTGAATTTTTAGTAACTTTTACCTTTCATTCAAATTTCATATGTATTTATATTGTCATGACAATTTGAGATTTTATTTAAAAGAGTAACATATCAGTTGCTTTGTTATTGTTGTGGAATGCTTGGACATTTTATATCATTAGGGTCTCCATAATGTTTATTTTGTGTAGCTAAACGATGAAGATGCAATCAGTCCTGAGGAGAGTCAAGTGTATTCCATTACTTAGAGAATATATTTGCTGAATTCTGTCATGAGGATAAATTTGAACTTGCTTAATCATTTTGGCCAGTTCTAACCCTCATTATTTTCAGAGATGCCTGGTATTTTAAAATAAAACTTTGCAAAGATAAACATTTAAATATCAGAGCTTATTTTTAGAACTAAATTTTAGTTACCATATGTATAAATGATAACACTCTTGAATTTGCGTGGGAAGTTAAGTATTGATTTCCAGAAAAATTGATGTAGGAGCCTCTCTCTCTGTCTCTCTCTCCCTCACACATACACTCACATACACACAAAGCTTTATTTAAAAAAAAATTTGAAACTGTCAATTATAACCAAATATAATCAATTATATCAATTATAACTGATATATATCAATTATATCTTATTTATAACTATCAGTTATAAAAGAAAAATCAGTCTTTTAAATTTTTTCTATTATTTTCTCTAGTTTTTGTTATGCACATATCAACTTGTCATCAGTAAAAATAATGCTGCAATAAATTTTGAGTGAAATATTTATTAATTTTCAATGTTTCTCTGAAATAAAAATATTCAGAAATTAGATTACTAAATTTTGTCCTGAATACTTCTACAATTTAAAATGTCTTCTGTGTTTCAAGACTATCACTTAGTTTTGTCTTAAACAATGTAATTATATACATGGAGGCTATTGTGATCCTTAGTATAATTGTTAAAAGAACATACAATAAAAACTTCCACAATTTGACATTTTTTTAAATCATAAAGGAGTAAATATGGTACACAAATTTTGCAATCTCAGCAGGAAATCTGAATGACTCCCTGTTGGCTGAAGAAAATCAAGAAGACAAACAATGAACCTGGATATTGAAAATATGACTTCCTTATTTTCTGTGCCAAACTAACATGTTACAAATATAGTGTCGATCAATTCTTATTGTTAATTAAATGTTTGACCTACCAGGAATGTCACTTATATTTTTAAAGCATTTTCAATATTTTATCCAATGAACCAAAATCTTTTGGGTCTGATTTTCTTTTTTCATCACCACTGGGTAATCAAGTTAGACATAATAGATACCCACATCCAGGAAGATGCTAACTCGTTCAAGGAAAAAAACCTACCAAACGAAAACTAATTCCCTAGAGGAATTTATTAATATCAAATGACAAGATTAATGAATCTTATAACACAATCAGTCTACTAGTGTTTAAACATTACTTCATATAAAATAGGTTCACTGAGCTAGATATAGGAAGAAAATTGATGATAGAAGAATACCTAATAAGATTTGGAAAGCAAGCTGAAGCCAAAGGAAGCAGGGCAGTCAGAAAAAAATGTTATAAGAACTTGCTGAAATACAACTTTAAGCAATACATCATTCCTGGAGGGCACTGGGTAGCACTGGGCACTAGGGAGATGGTGGTGGCTTCAAAAATAAGAGACCTATTAGATTTTTAGAGCTCTTTGGGTACAAGCACTAGCAAAAATAAATATTGGAAAATAATTCTGTTTTCACAACTCACAGAATTTGAAGAATGGGCAGTGATAATTGACACAGCTGATAATAGTTTACCAGGACCACCATGTTTATATTATATTGAGATATGAATTATAAACAACCTAATGAAGCATGACAAATTACTACTGTTCGTTGACTACCAGGTATTACAAGGCACCCTAAATAAAGACATTTAGAGCCACTTCAATTCTTCAAATATTATCTAGGTTTTATAAGTGGAGAAATCTCATCTAGGTTTAGAGAAGTTGAACAATGTGCCCAAGGGCACGTAAGTAATGTGAGAAAATAGAGTATGATTAGCTTCAAAACCCTCGAGAAGGCAATGGCACCCCACTCCAGTACTCTGGAAAATCACATGGACGGAGGAGCCTGGTAGGCTGCAGTCCATGGTGTCGCGAAGAGCCGGACACGACTGAGCGACTTCACTTTCATGCATTGGAGAAGGAAATGGCAACCCACTCCAGTATTCTCACCTAGAGAATCCCAGGGATAGGGGAGCCTGGTGGGCTGCCATCTATGGGGTTGCACAGAGTCGGACATGACTGAAGCAGCTTAGCAGCAGCAACAGCTTCAGAGCCCAAGCTTTTAGACCTAAAACCTATTCCATATTGTGTTTCTATAAGATTAATACTAACAGGAGAATTGAGACATGGTTTAATATTGTACACTTTTGTTGTGCACAGTTCAATAAAATGCTTCCCTTCTTTGGTGGTAGCATTGGTGCATTTATATAATTCTTAAGCAAATATTTAATCAAACATGTTGCTTTAGCTCTTACTCAATCTTATATTTTCTGATCTATCATTTGAAATGCATTTGATGAAAGAAAAGAAGAAACTATGTAACTCAACTATTATTTAACTAGAAATACATTAGTGAAATGAAGTGAAATTATTAGTTGCTCAGTTGTGTCCAGCTCTTTGTGACCAAATGGACTGTAGCCTGCTAGGTTCCTCTGTCCATGGAATTCTCCAGGCAAGACTACTTGAGTGAGTTATTGTTGTTCAATCGCTCAGTTGTGGCTGACTCTTTGTGACCCCATGGACTGCAGCACGCCAGGCTTCCCTGTCCTTCACCATCTCCCAGAGCTTGTTCAAACTCATGTCCATCACATCAGTGATGCCATCCAACCATCTCATTCTCTGTCGTCCCCTTCTCCTCCCGCCTTTAATCTTTCCCATTGTCAGGGTCTTTTCCAATGAATTGGTTCTTCATATCAGGTGCCAAAGTATTGGAGCTTCAGTGTTCTTCCAATGAACATTCAGGGTTGATTTCATTTAGGATTGACTGGTTCAATCTCCCTGCAGCCCAAGAAATTCTCAAGAGTCTTCTCCAACACCACAGCTCAAAAGCATAAGTCTTCAGCATTAAGCTTGTTTATGGGCCAACTCTCACATCCATATATGACAACTGGGAAAATCATAGCTTTGACTATACAAACCTTTGTCAG
Source organism: Capricornis sumatraensis (assembly GCF_032405125.1). Lineage (NCBI taxonomy): Eukaryota > Metazoa > Chordata > Mammalia > Artiodactyla > Bovidae > Capricornis > Capricornis sumatraensis. The sequence continues at coordinate 59,659,827 of NC_091079.1, read as the reverse complement.
CAAAGTAGTGTCTCTGCTTTTTAACATGCTGTCTAAATTTGTCAGAACTTTTCAGCTAAGGAGCAAATGTCTTCTGCTTTCACCGCTGCAGTCACCATCTGCAGTGATTTTGGAGACCAAGAAAATAAAGTCTGTCACTGTTTCCACTGGAGTGGGTAGCCATTTCTTTTCCAGGAGATCTTTAATGCAACATAAAATTTATATTTAATTGTATTTAAGTTTAGGCAAGGTGTATAGAGAGTAATATATTAAATGTGATTATTTGGCTAATTTTTAACTTACAAAATATCTATGTCTCTAAGACTAGATATGTTGTTCATCATAAGGATTTTTTCTGAGAATGTTTCTATTGGAAACCAGAATCACTACAGGTGGACACATGGCACTCACTGAGAAGGATACTGGTAAGCACATATGAAGGTTGGGAGAGTTCAAACAGCTATCATGTAGGTTTCATTTTTCAGACAACTGAATGTAGCTACATGAATGTCCATCATTCAAGCTCTATTGATCCAATAGTTTAGGGAGTATTTTTTTTTTGTTAAAAGTAGGCTGAAATACACTTTTTAAATGGAATGAAAGCTTTAGCATCTAACAATGATTTGACATTTAAAAATGGTACCTTAGAAATGAAATGAAATAATTTAATCAACTTCTTACCCAACCTGACAGTAAAGCTCAAAATCCAAATCAAAGTCAGAGCTTCCTGCCAATGCTGTTCAGGAAAACCATCCCTGACTGGAAGGCTGACTGAAACTCAGCGGAGAATCTATTTTAATAGGGAATAATCAGTTCAAAGAAAAGAACAAGGGGAGCAAATCTGCTTTGTCCTGTGAATCTACACCACTCTACCTGCCTCGGGAAGAGTAAAGGCGCAGATGTCTGGCTTTTTATGACAAAATTAATGTATCAGATAAATCAAATTTGCTGAAAATTTGGTCGTTGTTATTATGCTTTGCAAAACTGCTTTGCAGGAAACCCTCATATTCAAATGGACTGTATTCCAAATGTGCATTTAGAAATCAATTGTCAGGAACTGAGATAGGTAATTACCTTTCCTTCCTTCCTCATTTCCCCACCAAATGACAGTAGAATATTTGTATGTGACAGGGCTCAAGGAGGGAGTAGGGTCCATTTTTTCCTAGAGAGGTACTTTTGGTGAGTTTCCTAGATTTACCATCTAAATATTATTTTATTCACTAAGGAAGGAGAGGAAGAGAGGGTAAAGCATTAAGAAAAGTGATTTTGTAAGGAAAAGAATCTCTTTGAAGTGTATCACAAAAAAAGTTGCAATTCTATATTTTTGTGTGATTATATGTGAAAGATTATAAGTCTCGATTATCACCTCAGTGAGGGAAACATTTATGTCTGCATTAATTTCCTGATGAAATTCCATTGCCTAACACAGCACCTTGCAGATTCTAAGTGTTCAATCAACATTTAATGGATGAATGAATGAAGTATGGCTAAGACAAGAAATTAGAAAAATTAAATTCAGTTCCTCCATTATGTTTCTGAGGACCCTAGCTAGACCTTGGACTCTCCCACATCCATGAAAAAGAGCTTGCAAACCAGGGAAACAGTACCAATTTCATCATCCCAGCACCATGTTGAACTAGGATGTAGAAATACAGAAGCATGATAGCAAACATGGCCGATAGATAATCAGGTGAACATCATTGTTCCCAATCCAAAAGTGCAAAGTATGTGTGTACCCATGAACGTGTTACAAAATCAGTTTCTGAAATATCACTTAATCGCATGGTTTTCAAGCTTTCCACCCATTAATGACTTTTGAGACACATTTAATCAGTTTGGATCAGATTTTTTTAGAGTAAAAAAATAGCTAAATAGCTAAATAGCTTCAGTTGTATCTGATTTTGTGAGACCCTATGCACTGTAGCCTCCCAGGCTCCTCTATCCATGGGATTCTCCAGGCAAGAATACTGGAGTGGGTTGCCATGCGCCACTCCAGGAGGTCTTCCCAACCCAGGGATCAAACCTGCATCCTTTACGTCTTCTTCATTGGCAGGCGAGTTCTTCACCACTACCGCCATCTGGGAAGCTCAAGATAGGCTGCTACTGCTAAGTCTTTTCAGTCGTGTCCGACTCTGTGCAACCCCATAGACGGCTGCCCACCAGGCTCCCCCATCCCTGGGATTCTCCAGGCAAGAACACTGGAGTGGGTTACCATTTCCTTCTCCAATACATGAAAGTGAAAAGTGAAAGTGAAGTCGCTCAGTCGTGTCCCACTCTTAGTGACCCCATGGACTGCAGCCCACCAGGCTCTTCCATCCATGGAATTTTCCAGGCAAGAGTAATGGAGTGGGGTGCCATCGCCTTCTCCACAAGATAGGCTAAATCAGAATAAACTGAAAATAAATAGGATGAAAAACAAAAGTGAACATTCAACTGCATTAGCAAAACTTTTACAGTTTCAATCTCTCCCATTTTGGAATATTGTGATATCCCCAACAGAGAACTGAAAGTGTCCTTATTATATTTTTGTTTGTTTTATTCTATTTTGCTGTGTGTTTCTAGTGAATCTGGAATATAGGAATCATTGCCTGCTGAGCCAGAATCTTATATTACTAAGCAAGTCCAACTATCGGAAAGTATTTGTAAAATTAAGATAAAATTTTCTACCTGTTAGTTGATAAGAACTAAAAGAAATTATAAAGCATGTAAACAAGCTGACAAAATTTGCACAACATAAGTTGCAGTTTACCATTAGTCTAGTATTTAGTGTTGTTTGGAAAATGTATAGTGCCGTGTGTTCCATTTGTTTTTATAATATTAAGAGCTTTCATGCAATGTCAGACTTTTACACAAAGTCAGAATATTTTAGAATATGCAACTACACAGCTCAATAAATATAGAAACTATGTTACTGCAGACTTAAGGTTTTAAATCCTACTTGGTTCTTTCCAGGTTTTTTGGTTTTTTTTCCTCCAGAGATGTGTTCTTAAAAAGGAATATAAAAAGGAAGTCATTGTTTATCAGGAAGCTGTGCCTGAATGAAATTAAGAATTAGATGAATTTCAAAGAAGTTGGTAACAAGCAAACACCTTAAAGCTTCTCAGGTGATGCTAGTGGTAAAGAACCACTTGTCAATCCAGGAGATGTAAGAGACACGGGTTTGATCCCTGGGTCAGGAAGATTCCCTGGAGGGCATGGCAACCCACTCCAGTATTCTTGTCTGGAGAATCCCACAGACAGAAGAGCCTGGTAGGCTACAGTCCATAGGTTTGCAAAGAGTCAGACAAGACTGAAGCAACTTAACACACATGCAAACACTTGGCATTGAAACATGTATACTATCATGTAAGAATCGAATCGCCAGTCTATGTCCGATGCAGGATACAGCATGCTTGGGGCTGGTGCACGTGGATGACCCACAGAAATGTTATGGGGAGGGAGGTGGGAGGGGGGTTCATGTTTGGGAACGCATGTACACCCGTGGTGGATTCATGTCAATGTATGGCAAAACCAATACAGTATTGTAAAGTAAAATAAAGTAAAAATAAAAATTTTAAAAAAATTAAAAAAAAATAAAATTAATTGTATATAATCTATAAATTAGTCCTTTTTGCTATAAAAGATTACCTTGCAATGAAGTAGCAAATGTATCCATAAAATCAATTTCTGATTATAGCAACAGTAGTGGAAAAGACACACAGTGATATTATGAATTTGTGTGGCATATTTGAGATTCTTTCTTATGTACTTCGGACAAGTCATAAAGAAAATAAAACTGTGCACTAATAGAGAAGCCATCAGAAACTGCTTGCATAGTGCTATAAGAATTTTTTTAATATTTATTTATTTGACTTTATTGGGTCTTAGCTGTGTCATGCAGATCTTCATTTTATCACACAGTATCTTTGTTTCACCATGCAGTATCTTTTGTTGTGGTGCACAGATTCTCCAGCTATGGCACACAGGCTAGTTTCTCCAGGAATGTTGGATCCTAGTGTCCCAACAGGGATCAAACCCAGGTCCCCTGCATTGCAAGGCAGCTTCTCAACCGCTGGACCACCCAGGAAGTCCCTATAAGAGTTTTTGATGTGCTGACAGAAGTAATCAGAGCTGTACTCACCACAAAGGAAAAACAGTGGACGCAGACGGAGATTCATGCCAAGTGGAAGGAAGCATTCTGTCTGTATCTCAAGGGTGCAGAAGAGTGAGGTATCTAGTGAAGGCTCCAAAACTAAGCTGATCTAGATTTGTCAAATAGATATTAAATTATTTCCCAAAGACATACTATAATTGTTATACTTTTGTATACAGTTTTAGAAAACAATGATTAGACTATTAAAATACCTATAAAGAATCTGCCTGCTGATGCAGGAGACATGGGTTCAATCTCTGGGTTGGAAAGATCCCCTGGAGAAGAAAATGGCAACCCACTCCAGTATTTTTGCCTGGCAGATACCATGATTTTGATTAAACCATTAAAATATTACTCATCATAAATATATAGCATTATAAAATTTTAAGTGCATCACTTTGAGAAAACATTTGAATTGTAAAGTGTATCTATGTCACACATATGACAATACTAGATGCTGAAATAACAAGCCATTGTTTTGCAGTAAATTGTGTCCCCTAAAGAAGATATGTTGGAGTCCTAATTCCTAGTACCTAATTATACGATCTAATTTTGAATCTATACAAGAATAATCAAATTAAAATGAGTTCATTAAGATGAGTCTTAATTTAATATGACTGGTGTTATTAAAAAAAGGGGGGCGAAATTTTTGGACACAGTGAGTGATATGTACAAAAAGAGAACTTTACAAAAAGAGAACATCATCTTAAAAATTGAAACTTTGTTGCCACAAGCCAGATAACCCCTAGAAGTTAGAAACAGAACAGATTCTTCTCTACCTCCAGAGGGAGCATGGCCTAGTAGACTCCTTCACTTTGGGATTTCTGGCCTCCAGCACTGTGAGACAATAAATTTCTATTATTCTGAGCTCCTCAGTTTCTGACATTTTGTGACAGCAACCCTAGGAAATTCATACAGCCATAATTTCATTATTACCTCAATTAGGATATACCACCACCAAGAAACTGGTGATCTCCTAAAATAGCTGAATTCTGATGAAGTGTTAATCTCTCAAATGCTGTTATACACATTCAAACCTTAAAATTAAGTTTATTCACAGGTTTATAACTTTACTTGTATACCTTTACTCATCAGTTGTCTGTTCTGAATTTAAATTGAGAATATTGGACGTCCTGAGCTTTCTAGATAGTCTGTTATCAGACAGTAAGTCAACTGTATAGTTGAATGACCGACTACAGTTTTTAGTTTTCAATGAGATGTTGTGATGACCAAATTTGAAACTGTAATTCTTAAATGCTTAGAAATAGAAAACTTCACGCTAAAAAAAAAAAAATCTAACTGCCAATGATTTAAGTCTGATTTTTAAGTAACGTGTTTTCCTTCCTTTTAAATGGTGTTTTTATTTGTCTTATTTAATCAGAGCATGACTTATCCCAAGCCTGAGCTAGTAAAGTTTATGCAATAAGATACTTAGTGGAATGGATGTTAGCTTTGCTCTGTGTGCTGGGCCTGCCATTAAGTCATCTGGAGTATGTTGAGCTAAGACAAATGTATTAAAACTTATATCATTGCAAATCTATAGTCATTATTTCTTTAGGTAACAAAAGAGCAAAGAGTTATTTCTAGGGTTAAAATGAAAATTATTTAATCTTTTAAAGCTATTTGCAAAATATGTGGCCTCAAATGTAAATGTTCACTAACTTTGTTAATAAAGGGACTTTTTAACCACTTCTACTCATAAAAACCAAACTATACACAAAATAAGATGATGAATTAGGAAGGAAATGCTGTTAAGAGAATTACTCTAAGCATGAGGAAACTATTAGACAAGAGTTTTCAGTAGTCTAAAATTCTGAGATTTGATTCTTAAATGATGAAACATCCAATAAGCCAAATGACTCTGCATAAACATGTACATGGAATAAATTATTCCAAATGAAAGCATGGATATTATTTGTTCAGCTGTTTTAGTGGTTGGAGCGTTAGGAACAAAAGCTATTATTGTTCAATGTATTTTTTCACAGGAAATAGACAGTGGCAAACATACAGTAGTTCAACACATGAGATCAGAGACATGGTTTTTATAGTAAACCAAGAACAGATGTTGGAACGATTCGAGACCTTTGCAGGAATTATTAGTTATGTTTGCCTTTGAAAGCAAAGAAAGTTTATAGAGACTCACATATCTGATTATATTAAGAAACAGACAGGTTTTCAAATCCAAAAGCTTTAATTCATTCAAGCTCAAAGTTTCTGCTGCATAAATTTTGAATGCTCTACTCAACACTGTTGCAAATAATTACAATAAGTTCCATGCCACCCTATTATAAAAACTACTGAGCCCTCACATATAACCTAAGTACCCCTATTCACTAAAAATCATATAGAAATAAGATTTATGCTACAGGCAAAAATCAGTATTTAGTAACAATCACTGAAATCAATTGATTTACATATATTAGCAAAAATAAATTCTCCATGTAATTGGAAGGCATATTTTCTGAGGTTGAACTAAAAGCCAACATGTAGCCTTTTACCATATATGAAATACCTGTGTAAAATTATTTTACCAAATCAGCTACTGACCACTAACTAAGCCCTAAGCTTTTCATTGTTCCTTCTCTGCTATAGGATCTCCATCCCTTGAAAATGAAAGTGAAAGTCAGTCATTCACATCCAACTCTTTGCGACTCCATGGACTGTACAGTCCATAGAATACTTTAGGCCAGAATACTGGAGTGGGTAGGTGTTCTCTTCTCCAGGGTATCTTCCAAACCCAGGGATCGAACCCAGGTCTCCCACATTGCAGGCAGATTCTTTACCAGCTGAGCCACAAGGTAAGCCCAAGAATACTGCAGTGGGTAGCCTATCCCTTCTCCAGGGGATTTTTTCAACCCAGGAATTTAACCAGGTCTCCTCCATTGCAGGCAGATTCTTTACCAACTGAGTTATCAGGGAAACCTTAAGAGACATTCTCAGTTCCAATGATTCCCCCCTACTCTGGAGTACTCCTTGGGCAAAGACATACATGGACTGGATCAGTCACTAGATCATGTCCGACTCTTTTCAACCCCCTGGACTGTAGCCCACCAGGCTCCTCTGTTCATGGGATTTTCCAGGCAAGAATACTGAAGCAGTTTGCCATTTCCTACTTCAGGAGATCTTCCCAACCCAGGGATCGAACCCACGTCTCTTAGGTCTCCTGCATTGGCAGGCAGGTTCTTTACCACTAGAACCACTTGGGAAGCCCTTGATACCTTGATTATCACCTGGTTAAATCCAATTCATGTCCTACTCTGAACCTATATCTGCATCTCCAATTATGATTAAAGAAAATGTGCAAATTTGCTGATTAACCTTATTTATTTATTCTTTTCTTAAAATTTTAAGCCTTTATTGACTTTGTTACAATACTGCTTCTATTGTGTATATTCTGGTTTTTAGACTGTGAGGCATGTGGGAGCTTAGCTCCCTGATCAGGGATCGAAACTGCACCCTCTGTATTGAAAGGTGAAGTCTTAATCACTGGACAACCAGGGAAGTCCCTAATCAGTCTTATTTTAAATTTATGACTTTTAACTTCGGATGACTCCTTAGTGCTGCCTACTAATAATTTTATTATTTCATTCTCCCAAGGACTATTTCATATCTTTTCCATTCTAATATAATTTCCAGATACCCTCCCCCATCCACACACAGACACACATACTTTTAATGATGTTTTCTCTGACTTCACTGAGAAAATGGAACTAATCGTTAGCATTTTACAGAAGCTCCACCACCAAATTTACCAATTTATCTGTATCTCAACCTACTTTTTTCCTTTTTTAAGGGATATATTGTCTTTCCTTCTAAACTTAATCTGTCAATTTCTCCCTGGATCCTACCCTCTCTAGCTCATACTAGACTGGCATTTTGGTTTGTTTGTTTCATACGTGATTTGGATCATTCTAATCATCATATACACACAGTGAAATATAGTAAACAAGTGGACTCATTTTAAAACTTTCCTATTTCCCCTTCTATTCTATCTACCTCTCCAATAAACAGTGCTTCCATTTACAGCAAAACTTATAGTATTGTCTATTTTATGATATGGAAAATATACCTCAATAAAGTCCTTAAACAAAGCGCTGTTAACTTATTGTCTACACATTCTCACTTAAACCCACTGAATATAGAGGTCCAGATCCAGTACTCTTGCCTGGAAAATCCTATGGACGGAGGAGCCTGGTGGGCTGCAGTCCATGGGGTCGCTAAGAGTCGGATACGACTGAGAGACTTCACTTTCACTTTTCACTTTCATGCATTGGAGAAGGAAATGGCAACCCACTCCAGTGTTCTTGCCTGGAGAATCCCAGGGACGGGGGAGCCTGGTGGGCTGCTGTCTCTGGGGTCGCACAGAGTCGGACACAACTAAAGCGACTTAGCAGCAGCAGCAGCAGCAGGTTCATAAAGCTCAAAAGTCTCCAAACAGGTTTAATCTAGAGGACTTCACAGAAACACATGACAATTAAATTGCTGAAAATCAAGAAAAAGAGATAATTTTGAAAACAGCAAGGAAAAAACCACGTTTTCATACAAGAGGGAATACCCATAAGACCGTCAATACAATTTTCAGCAAAGACCCTGCAGGCCAAGAGAGAGTACGATGATACATTCAAAGTGCTGAAAGAAAAAAATACAAAGAGCGCTTTACCTAACAAAGCTGCCCTTCAAATAAGAAGGAGAGATGAAGACTTTCCCAAATAAAAGTTGAGCAGATTCAACTCCACTAGACTTGCCTTACAAAAAATACTAAGGGAGTTCCCCAAGCTGAAATGAAAGTATGATAATAAGTAACATGAGAACATATGAAAGTGTAAAACTCACTGGTAACGGTAACTGTATAGTAAAATCCAGAATACTTTAAAAATGTAAAGGTGTCATATAAATCACTTTTACCTCTAATATAAAGGTTAAAAGGCAACCATATTAAAACTAACTATAGTTACAATACTTTGTTTATAATACAGCATGAAAAAATATAAATTGTGACACAAAATGGGAAGCAGGTAGTAACAGAACAGCGTTTTCAGTGCAGCTGCAGTTGTTGTTAGCTTAAAGTAGATTGCTATGACAATAAGGAGATTTATGTAAGCTTCACGGTAACCTCAGGCTTCCCAAATAGCTCAGTGGGTAAAGAGTTACCCACTGGGTAAAGTGGATAAAGTGCCAGTGCAGGAGATGCAGAAGACATGGGTTAGATCCTTGGGTTGGGAAGATCCCCTGGAGGAGGAAATGGCAACTCACTCTAGTATTCTTGCCTAAAAAAATCCCATGGACGGAGGAGCCTGGCAGGCTACAGTCCAAAGGGTTGCAAAGAGTCAGGCACAACTGAGTACACACACGATAATCACAAAGCAAAATCCTATAATAAACACACAAAGATAAACATAAAGAAGCAAAATATATTACTGGAGAAAATCATCAGATCACAAAGAAAGGCAGTGAGAGAAGATAGAAACAAAGCAACCAGACAACAATGAACTAAATGGCAATAGTAAAAGTAAGCCTTAAGTAAGTAAGTGTAAGTGAAGTAGCTCAGTCGTGTCCGACTCTTTGCAACCCTGTGGACTGTAGCCTACGAGGCTCTTCCGTCCATGGGATTCTCCAGGCATGAATACTGGAGTGGGTTGTCATTTCCTTCTCCAGGGGGTCTTCCCAACCCATGGATCGAACCCAGGTCTCCCGCATTGGAGGCAGATGCTTTAACCTCTGAGCCACCAGGGAAGCCTTAATCTCTCAATAATTACTTTAATTATAAGTATATGTAATTCCCCAACAAAGACATAAAGTAATGGAATGGATGTAAAAATAAACCCAACTATATGTGATATACAAGAGGATCACCTCAGCTTTCAGAACATACACAAACAGTTATTGAAGGGAGGGAAACAGATATCCCATACAAATGGCAAGCAAAGGAGAGTAGAGATGGCTATATTTATATCATACAAAATATATGTTAACACAAAAGACATAATAGTGACAAAGAGAGCCATTATATAATTATAAGAAGGTCATTTCATCAAAAAAGATGTAACAATCATCAATATTTGTGCACTCAATATTGGAGCACCTAAATGTACTAAGAAAATACTAACATCTGAAATGAGACATAGGCAACTATACAATAATAGTAAGAAACTTCAATACCTAATTTTCAACAATGGATAGGATATCGAGAGAAAATCAACACAGAAACATTGGATGTGAACTGCACTTTAGACCAAATGATCTTAACAGGATTAAACAGAACATTATATCCAACAGAAGCAGAATATATTAATACATTTTTTCTCAAGGACATATGAGGCATTCTGTAGGAAAGATCATATATTATGATATACAACAAGTCTTAACAAACTTAGAATGATTGAAATCATAGCAAATATATTTTTTCTGACAAATAATGGTGTAAAGCTAGGAAAATAGGAAAATTTACAGTACATGGAAATTAAACTACACATTCCTGAAAAACAAATGGGATCAAGATTAAATCAAAAGGGGAATTTTAAAAGTCTGGTACACACTGAGGAAACCAGAATTGAAAGAGATACATGTACCCCAATGTTCATCGCAGCACTGTTTATAATAGCCAGGACATGGAAACAACATAGATGTCCATCAGCAGATGAATGGATGAGAAAGCTGTGGTACATATACACAATGGAGTATTACTCAGCCATTAAAAAGAATACATTTGAATCAGTTCTAATGAGATGGATGAAACTGGAGCCGATTATACAGGGTGAAGTAAGCCAGAAAAAAAAACAACACCAATACAGTATACTAACACATATATATGGAATTTATAAAGATGGCAATGATGACCCTGCATGCGAGACAGTAAAAGAGACAGATGTGTAGAGTGGACTTTTGGACTCTGAGGAAGAGGGAGAGGGTGGGATGATTGGGAGAATGGCATCGAAACATGTATACTATCATGTAAGAAACGAATCGCCAGTCTATGTTTGATGCAGGATACAGGATGCTTGGGGCTGGTGTACAGGGATGATCCAGAGAGATGATATCGGGTGGGAGGTGGGAGGGGGGTTCATGTTTGGGAACTCATGTACACCCGTGGTGGATTCATGTCAATGTATAGCAAAACCAATACAGTACTGTAAAGTAAAATAAAGTAAAAATAAAAATTTAAATAAAAAAGAAAAAAAATAAAATAAAAGTCTGGAGGCAACTGAAAACAGAAAACACAATACACTAAAACTCCTGGGATGCAGCAATCTTAGAAGTTTGCACCTGTAATTTCTGCTGGGTTGTTCAAAAGGTTGATTCTGGGTTTTCCATAAGATGGATATAATAGTGTTTAGTTGTCTTGAACTTTATTTGGAACAACTTTGTTACATTGTATTGTGACAGCTGTCATCTCAGCATACATTTTTTAAAAAATTTATCAAAATTGGCAACTTTTTGAGATACAGTTTTTCAAGGCAGAAGCCTAATGTGTCTCCCTTTGCCTGGCAAAGACAGGAAACTATCCTTTTCTATTTCACTCCCCCTCCCTCCATTGGTGAATTTTTGGATAGCTATTTTAATATTGAAGATGGAAGAAAAAGGCAAAATTTTCAGCATATTATGCTTTACTACTTCATGAAATATAAAAGCACAAATGAAATGCAAAAAAAAAGAAAAGTGCAGTGTGTGGAGAAGGTGCTGTGACTGAGCGAACATGTCAAAAGTGGTTTGCAAAGTATTATACTGGAGATTTCTCACTGGATAATACTCCAGGGTCAGGTAGACCAGCTGAAGCTGATAGCAATCAAACTGAGATATCAATTGAGAACAATTATACCTTATACCATGTGGGAGATAGTCAACATACTCAAAATATCTAACTCAAGTGTTAAAAATCATTTGCACCAACTTGGTTATGTTCATCACTTTGATGTTTGGGTTTCACATAAGTGATAAAATCTTCTTGACTGTATATCTACATGCGATTCTCTACTAAAACATAACGAAAACATCCTGTTTTTAAAACAAATTGTGACAGGTGATGAAAAGTAGATTCTGTACAGTAATGTAAAATGGAAGAGATCATGGGGCAAGTGAAATGAACCACCACAAACCACCCCTAAGGCAGGTCTTCATCTAGAGAAGGTAGTGCTGTGTATATGGTGGGATTGGAGGGAAGTCCTCCATTAAGAGCTCCTTCCAGAAAGCCAAACAATTCATTCCTAGTACTGCCCTAAATTAGACCAACTGAAAGTAGCAGTCTACAAAAAGTGTTTGGAATTAGTCAAAAGAAAATGTGTAACCTTCTATCAGGATAATTTAAGAGTGTTTGTTTCTTTGATGACCAAGCAAAAACTGTCACAGCTTGGCTGGGAAGTTCAGATTCACCTGCCATATTCACCAGACATTGCACCTTAAGATTTTCATTTATTTTGGTCTTTACAAAGTTCTCTTAATGGAAAAAGATACCATCCCCTGGAAGACTATAAAAGACACTTGGAACAGTTCTTTGCTCAAAAAAGATTAAAAAGTTTTGGGAAGAGGAGACTATTAAGTTTTGAAGATTATGAAGATCTATGGTCTCTCTCTCACCTCCTTCAATTCTCTGCTCCATTCACCTTGTTTCAGGGCACCTCCTCCCATTTCCTTCTCTAACCCTACCTGTAAGACAACCTCCAAGCATATTTTCTTCTATTTTTATTGAGCACTGGCTCCTTTGTAGCATTTATCACCACCTGACATTTTATACACTTATTTTCATAGGGTATGTTTCTACTCTCAGAATATTAAGTTCATGAAAACAGCAATTTTTTCTGTTTGTTAATTTCTGTGTCTTCAGTACCTAGTTTTCTAGTGTCTAGCATATAATATTTTATTCATTAAAGATATGAGTGAAATAAATGAAACTGAAACAGTATCATTAAAATAGTGCTTTTAAAAAACTATTAGGAACAGATTCATTTTGGTTTAACCTACCCATATGTGTAGAAAATTTCTCTTCTTTCCTATCTGTGAGACTTTGTTTTACTCGCTAACATCTCTGTAAAACAGAAGATGAGTACTTACCAGGATGTTTGAGCTAGTATATACATATATATATATATATATATATATATATATATATATATAAACTTGGATCTTTCAAGAAAAAGCTCTGAGAATAATGCCTGGAACATAGAAAGCCTTTCATAAACATTAACTTTTATCGTTGCTGTTACTACAAATATGTGAAAAACAAGTCATTCTACAATCAACTGAATAATTGCTTCAGTCATAGTCACAATGCTAATAATTGATTGAATTTTCAGGAATCTTCCTGTGTAACTTCTAGAAGTACATGTACAGTCTTGATAAAAATATCTTGCAGGAGAAAAGATGCAGTTACATGATCCTGACCATGTAAAAGGATTTAAGAGAGAAATTGCTGCTTGCTTATGAATAAGTCAGTCATGTGAGTATTTTCTTGTGAGCTCTAGGAAATGCAATGGACTTGCCTTCAGCAATGCTATCATAATCGGGATAGCTGAATGAATTATGATTCAATATTCTAAAATAATCACTTCTAGCAGCAAGCAGCAGTCTGCCCTTTAAGTAAAAGGAGCTGAGGTTTTTCTTCTTTTGTTACCTAACATTTCAGAATAATGTATACATATATGTGTGTATGTATATGTATGTATATGAGTGTATGTATGTGCACATTTGTTTATTCATTGAATCATGTCTGATTCTTTTGTGACCCCATGGACTGTAGCCAAGCAGGCTCCTCTGTCCATGGAATTTCCCAAGCAAGAATACTGGAGTGGGTTGCCATTTCCTACTTCAGAGGATCCTTCTGACCCAGGGATTGAAACCTCATCTCCCACTCTCCTGCATTGGCAGGCAAATTTTTTACCACTATGCCACTAGGAAAGCCTGTATGTGTACATAGGTATTTAGTAACATATTACCAAAAAAGGTAAAGAAAACAGTTAATTTAATTAATATATTAAAACTAAGTTTTCTTTTCATATTTAATTGCTAAAATATATAATTGAAGATGGGTGAAAAGGCTTTAGAGATAAACTTGGATTCAGAATACCATCTCTAGTCCTTACTTCCTGTGAGACCTCAAATACGTACAGTAGCTGCATTATCCTGAGTTTCCTCATCTGCAAATGTACTGCATTTAACGATCTCACACATGGTGTGATTACTTAATGTTGTAATGCTACAGGTACTTAAAACAGCACTTGGCACATAATAGAAAAACACTGTATTGACAGGAAATAAATTAAATGAACTCAAAGAGACAAGCCGCTTTCAAGAAACAGCCAGATGCAAGAAAGAATTAGTCTAATATTGATTTATAGTTATATCAATTAATCAACTTCAGAAAAAATCTACCTTCAACTTTCTTAAAGCAAAAAGTAGCCAGTGTTTCTCAACCCAAGTCCTGAGTAGATCCTAACCAAAACCCTTATGTCACATCCCTGGAGGACTCTTCTGCAACATACTGACAGCTGAATGACAAAATAAGATGACAGTATGGAGGGACCTTGAGTAAGAAAGCTCTGTGGTATAAAAACAGGAAAAAAAGGTTATCAGATGGAATAAAAATTAAAGTTCAAAATCAGAGGCAAATTACCCCTCTGTTCTTAATATGGCTCTGTGGAAAATTCTGAAAGAGATGACCATACCAGACCACCTGACCTGCCTGTTGAGAAACCTGTATGCAGGTCAGGAAGCAACAGTTTGAACTGGACATGGAACAACAGATTGGTTCCAAATAGGAAAAGGAATACGTCAAGGCTATATATTGTCACCCTGCTTATTTAACTTACAGGCAGAGTACATCATGAGAAACACTGGGCTAGAAGAAGTACAAGCTGGAATCAAGATTGCTGGGAGAAATATCAATAACCTCAGATATGCAGATGATACCACCCTTATGGCAGAAAGTGAAGAAGAACTAAAGAGCCTCTTGATGAAAGTAAAAGAGGAGAGAGAAAAAGTTGGCTTAAAGCTCAACATTCAGAAAACTAAGACGATGACATCTGGTCGCATTACTTCATGGCAGATAAATGGGGAAACGGTGGAAACAGTGGCTGACTTTATTTTGGGGGGCTCTGAAATCACTGCAGATGGTGATTGCAGCAATGAAATTAAAAGATGCTTACTCCTTGGAAGGAAAGCTATGATCAACCTAGACAGCATATTAAAAAGCAGAGACATTACTTTGCCAAGAAAGGTCCGTCTAGTCAAGGCTATGGTGTTTCCAGTGGTCCTGTATGTATTTGAGAGTTGGACTATAAAGAAAGCTGAGTGCTGAAGAACTGATGCTTTTGAACTGTGGTGTTGGAGAAGACTCTTGAGAGTCCCTTGGACTGCAAGGAAATCCAACCAGTCCATCCTAAAGGAGATCAGTCCTGAGTGTTCATTGGAAGGACTGATGTTGAGGCTGAAACTCCAATACTTTGGCCACCTGATGCAAAGGGCTGACTTATTGGAAAAGACCCTGATGCTGGGAAAGACTGAGGACAGGAGGAGAAGGGGAGGACAGAGGATGAGATAGTTGGATAGCATCATCAACTTGATGGACATGGGTTTGGGTGGACTCCTGGAGTTGGTGATGGACAGGGAGGCCTGGTGTGCTGCAGTTTATGGGGTCACAAAGAGTCAGACACAACTGAGTGACTGAACTGAACTGACTTGAACTGAGTTAGAGAAAATGGAGATAATATTTGTATGACCTTATTTGAATGCTTGCAAATGTTTACTGAAAAATAAAATGTAATGAAAAAATATTTCAGCATTAGAAATGCTGATTAAAAATTATATTAACAAAACTTTTTTCGTGATTGAAAAGTTAAAAGTGCAATAGTCTAGAATCCAGGAAAATCTCAATTGTGACAGAGAAAAGCAATTTATGAAATTTTTCATTTATTAAAGTGACTAAATCATGGAATGTTTAAAAATATTTATTTTCATATTTTCAGTTTAAAAATAATTTAATCTTGACAAGCTACATATGTATTATATTTAAATTTAATTTATAAAAGGTAGATAAAATTGGTTTTGTCAGAATAGTAATTGGCATGTAAATGATCTCTTGGAAGTTATAATTATAAGAGAATTTGAAGCATTTAGGAAACAATATGCACTTTTTATGAAAATGTTAGGAAAGGAAAGAAAGTAGAAAGGGAGAGGAATAAAATTAAAGAGAGGGAAAAACTAAGAAGAAGGAAAGGAAGAAAAGACAGAAAAAAGAAAGGAAAGAAAGGCAGATGGAAGAAAAGGCCAACATCTTCTACATGCAAAATAGCATAAATTTAAAATTAATGGAGTCATAATGATGCTACACCATATCTAACAAAACCTTCAAATAAAAATAAATAGAAGGAAGAATCCATAAATAGCAGATTCTCAAGTGTGACAGTTTCCAAGTACACCTACTTATCTGCATATGTTCCTATAAATATGTTCAACTATCAAAACACAGCTCATTTTCCCTGCCTATGCAATTGTCCTTTTTATGTGATGGACCATAGATACTCAGGATGCCATAGAAAATGTGTTAGTTCTAAATAAGTTTGAAACACCATATCTGTCCAAACTATATGGTCAGTTTGGGTTCTTCTAGGGAAGAATCCAGGAAAACCAACTACTGTCTATTTCACAGCAGGGCCCAGAAAAAAGATATTCCAAACTGATTCTGAATATCACACTTGATTTAGTTTTTACCATGCCTGAAACCTAGTCTATGAAATTACAGTAAAGAATAACTTCCAAGAATGAAATTAAAAACTACAAATAAATGGATACTTTCAGTAATATTAATGAAATTATTATAAGATTATTATATCTATCCCGCATGATCTATGGATCTTTGACATTTTTACCTCAAGCTGCTTAGGTTTTAAAAATACTTAGTAATCCTCATACCTTGAGCTATAATTTTTAGAAATCATCTTCCAAATAATCTTAACAGTGTTTATTATATAAACTTAACAATCATTTGACAGTGTGGACCACAACAAACTGTGGAAAATTCTTCAAAAGATGGGACTACCAGACCCTTACCTGTCACCTGAGAAATCTGTATGCAGGTCAAGAAGCAACAGTTAGAACTGGACATGGAACAACAGTCTAGTTCCAAATTGGGAAAGGAGTATGTTAAGGCTGTATATTGTCACCCTGTTTATTTAACTTATATGTAGAATACATCATGTGAAATGCCAGGCTGGATGAAGCACAAGCTGGAATCAAGATTGCCAGGAGAAATATCAATAACCTCAGATACACAGATGACACCACCCTTATGGCAGAAAGCAAAGAAGAACTAAAGAGCCTCTTGATGAAAATGAAAGAGGAGAGTGAAAAAGTAGTCTTAAAACTCAACATTCAGAAAACTAAGATCATGGTATTCAGTCCCATCACTTCATGGCAGATAGATGGAGAAACAATGGAAACAATGAGAGACTTTATTTTGGGGGGCTCCAAAATCACTGCAGATGGTGACTCCAATACTTGGGCCATCTGATGTGAAGAACTGACTCCTTAGAAAAGACCTTGATGCTGGGAAAGATTGAATGCAGGAGGAGAAGGGGATGACAGAGAATGAGATGGTTGGATGGCATCACCAACTCAATGGACACGAGTCTGAGCAAGCTCCACGAGTTGGTGATGGACAGGGAAGCCTGGCGGGCTGCAGCCCATAGTGTAACAAAGAGTCAGACACAACTGAATGACTGGACTGAGCAGTCATTAATTTTTATTTTCAATAAAATTTTTCACATGGTCATTAAAAGAATGGGTAAAAGATAAATATGAGCACAAGCAGCAGCAAAGAACACAATTAGAATTTTAATGTTAAAAGCAGAAAATATATCCTTTACTGGACTTAAGATTTGATGAACACTTCCTGAAAGTATATTTACGATGGTGGTTGATATAATGGGTTTTACAGGTTGTGCTGGTGGTAAAGAACCTAACTGCCAATGCAGGAGATGTGAGAGATGAGTGTTCAATTCCTGGGTTGGGAACATCACCTGAAAGAGTGCAATTTCACAAAAGACAGTATATATAATAGAAAAAAGTAGGTCTATGTTTGGTCAGATAAAGACAGAAACCCAGATATTTCAATTACTATCTATAATAATTATTATCCAATTACTATGTATATAACTAAAGAGCACAATGTAACTGCCTAGCAGAGCGTCTGGACAAAATAAATATTATAAATGATGACGCTCTTTCACTGTGAAACAAACTCAACATAAAAGTGAGGATTAAAATTAGAGTGTAAATAATGAAAATTAATTGCGGAATTTCAGTCTAATAAATCAAAGAGGTAATCGTTGCTTCAAATATTATCGAACAATTCAAATAATTGTTCAAGTAATTGCAAAAGAATGCTTCAATATGCTTATAATCTTCCAATATGACACCCCACTTCAGTGTTATCTAACATGAAATCCCTTGGAAAGAAGAGCCTAGTGGGCTACAGTCCATGGAGTCACAAAGAGTGGGACACGACTTAGCAACTAAGCAACAGCAAGCAACAATGATACTGAAAGCAATTTAACAGCTTTATAACAATAAGATAATGTTGGAAATTTCATTATGGCTTTTATAAGTAAATGTATAGTTACCTAAATCCTCTGGGGTATAAACAACTGGCTTTCAATTATAAGCTTATTCAAAAGAGAAGGGATTGTGTCATGGAAGGCTGCATATGCCTGCATGGTCAGTCACTCAGTCATGTCTGACTCTTGTGATCCTTTGGACTGTAGCTGGGAAGGCTTCTCTGTCCATGGGAGAGAGAGCCCCAGAGAGTTTCTTATGTTTCTACCACCACTGGGGGTTGCAGCAAATGAATGTATACTTGGTAATTAGGATCAATAGACCCAACTACTACATTAAACTTTTATTTACCTGTGGCATGAGAAGTCTGCAACAGCTGGATAACAGCCTTGACTTCATACTCTGGGGAACAATTGCTGTGTAGTCTGGTGGAAGCATTTCTCTCTTAGGAATTAGAACCTTCAAACGTTCAGAATTTGGGGAATTCAGACAAAAAACTTATTGGTTGTTCACAGATGTAGCATAGAGAAGAGTTATTGCCATGTCTTTCACCTTGACCTATGTATTCCAACTATGGGGAAAATATCCCCATGATTGAAAATACCACCATTGTCAATGAATCAATCATAGACTGATAGAATCCTTTAAGGGCGTTGCCTCACAGCTGATACCAATCAACCCTTATTAGCAGGCATGTACCTGATCCGGTTCATGGAAATTGAGACCAATGACTCCCATGGGCATAAGCTAATTGCAACAGTTTGTTTCCTGTGAAATGTGTTAATTGATCTGAAGAATTGTTATTGGTGTGATGGTGAATAAAGCAGTTTCTAAGACCATGGATAGAAATGATGTCAGAAGCATTGTAAGCCAAGAAGGCAAAAAATCCATTACACGTGTAATTCTCTCAAGGGAGAATTGATTGACTCTCATACACCGATGGAAGGAGTCAAATGTAATCCACAGTCCAGCACATGGCTAGCTGGTGTCTCCAGGGCATCAAGTCGTACTTAGTACCTGGCATTGGTCCATTCTATTGGAAGGTTGGTTCTCCATGGTAGCAATAAGAAGATTAATCTTGTTCAGGGGACATTCATTTTGTTGAGATCATGTATGTTCTTCATTTCTATGCCACAAACATTTTGTTCATGAGACGCTTGAGACAGTAAGGATGTTTGAGGAAGAGGTTAACTGATGTCTATGTAACACCTTGTCCGTATGATTATTAAGAACCTAGTTTTTAGTAAATTCCCTTTAGTAAGATTCCATGCAGGATGTAAATGTCCTCACACTATCTGATCCACTCACATCTCTCTACTCCAATCACTTTGCCATCATTTTTTTTATTGTGTTCTAAATTCCTAATAATCAGATTAACTATTAGTCATTACTCACAAATCAGTGAAGATTATTAATACTTCTAATAATTTTAAAGCTACTGAGTAAATAAATAAATGTACCTAATTAACTTATTCCTACAGAGAGAGTATTTCTTCCCTGGTGTCTTTCAGAAAGACATTATATTAGAAATATAATATTACAATATTCTCCTTCCAATGATGCCAGCATATTTTCCAGAAATATCTGTAAATCAGGCCTGAATTTTTTTCCTTTTCCTTTATTGGTCATGGAGAACTTCTCATGAGAATATAAGTATGGATTGAGGGAGAGGAAGTGTTGGAGGAGGAGTAAATATTATAGGTATGAGGCACCCGCTTAAGCAAATCACTTTTGTCTTTCAGGACTGTGATAGACAGATGTTTATATATGCATGTGCATACACACACATACACACACACACTTGCAGAAAATTTTTTAAGCAGTTCTGAAAGATCTGTGTGTTTATATACAATATAGCATATAATATAATATTAACTTCAGTTCAGTTTAATTTAGTTGCTCAGCCGTGTCCGACTCTTTGGGACCCCATGAATTGCAGCACACCAGGACTCCCTGTCCATCACCAACTCCCGGAGTTCATTCAAACTCATGTCCAATATTAACTTGATAATACCCAATTCATAGTGGGAACTCAGATTGTATAATCACTTGGCAGCCTAGTGTCAGATGTACAGTCTCTACCAAGACCAGTTAACAAATAAAGAATCAATTATAGTTTTCTGTAAATGAGTGTGTGACTTTGTTCCAAATCCCTCAGTTCAGTTCGGTTCAAGCACTCAGTCATGTCCGACTCTTTGCAACCCCTGAATGGGATAGGTAATATCATGGTCTAATTGTGGTTTTCCAGATGCTGTATCTTTACTTGACACAGACTCAAGTAATCTTCAGAATCACAAGGTATTTGGTAGAGCAGCTTGGAGAATAACCTGAATCTATTGCTCTGGTAGCATTAGCTCAGTAAATGGGTTTTGGCAGCACATCTACAGTGACACAAGTTCTCCCCAGTATTCAGAGGCTTTTCAAGTATTGGGGCTGGGACTTAATAGTAGATGATGTAATGTAAATAAGTTGTTTTATTTACTTTGGTATAAATATAATGGCATCCCACTCCAGTACTCTTGCCTGGAAAATCCATGGACGGAGGAGCCTGGTAGGCTGCAGTCCATGGGGTCATGGAGGGTTGGACACGACTGAGCGACTTCACTTTCACTTTTCACTTTCATGCATTAGACAAGGAAATGGCAACCCACTCCAGTGTTCTTGCCTGGAGAATCCCAGGGATGGGGGAGCCTGGTGGGCTGCCGTCTATGGGGTCACACAGAGTCAGACACGACTGGAGTGACTTAGCAGCAGCAGCAGCAAATATGCTCTATATTTAATATACTCTCCCCCAAACGCTAGTGAGGTACTAGGCTTCTGAACTTTCATAGGATTTATTTACCTTTAGGCAAAAGAATGTCTTGCTAAGACATTCAAGCTACTTGCCACTTCTTATTCAAAAGATCTAATCAACATGATATAATCAATTTATTAAAATAGTGTGATATTATGCAATGTCAAAACAGTTAAAATTTCTTCAGACTGATTTATAGCAGAGAACAGGAGAAGAGAAGCAATCCTGAGTCAATATCTTAAAAGTATACTGTTGACAATGTTAGGTAAATGCATATTGTTTCTGGCAATATGCTTCTGGCAATCTTTTTATTTATTTATTTTACTTTACAATATTGTATTGGTTTTGCCATACTTCAACATGCTTCCCCCATGGGTGTACACGTGTTCCCAGTCCTGAACCCCCCTCCCACCTCCCTCCCCGTACCATCAGATATGGAGGAAAAGAGGCGACTGTGTATTAGTACCTGAAGTTGTATCGTCCTGTACCATTAACTACATCATTTCTAGAACTTCAGAGGCAGTCAAGTGAATCACATCCTAATTAAATTTGCAGGCATCCACAAGTGTTGTCCAATATACACCCATTTTCTTTATAGGCTAAACATGACAGTTATCTGGGGACAGTGGTTAAAATCACTTCCTCCCCACTTCATTTCTACAGTTCTTCCAGATTAGCAATATTGCTGTAGGTGTACTATACTTCTACTTAGTTCTTTCCAGAATAATACGTCTTAAGGCATGGAAGCCAATGTGGGAATTCTGCCTGTTGCTGAGAATGTCTTCCATTTATTGCTCAAGAACTGAGGAAATGACCAGAGTGGTTCTGCTTCTTGGGAGCTGAATATAGACTAAAACTCTGTTCATCACCTAATTGCCATAAATCTCTATTTTGGCAATTCTAGCATAAAATAATTCTGCATAGAACAAATAAATAATAGTATCATGATGATAGTATGGTTTTTTAGAGACTTCATTAATAAATCAACATAAACCAATATAAATAATTATGTTTATTTGCTAATTATATCTCAGTTCTAATTCTGAAATAAAAATAAATCATTATTATATTTATTATATATATCATTTGATGTTCTTTTTCTATAAAAAGAAAAATATAAATCTTATGGGTTTCAAACTCATAGGTTAGATTTTCAATTAAAATTCTCCATGCATATGACAATTAATCTTATTTTAACTATTTTGGAGTTGGTTCTGCAAGAAGTGGTGATATGCAAGCAAAATAAACACAAGTTGATGACATATTTTGGAAGAGAAAAAATAATAAAGTTACATTTCACCTAAAATTAATTATGTGAAATGTATTATAAAGAACTGAAATGTAACTTTAAAAATTTGTCTTATTTTCTTAAAGAATAACATCAAAGACCAAATAGTAAATGTTTGGGGCTTATATGACTATATAGTGTCTTTCACAGTTAGTCAGCTCTGCCATTTTAGTGACTTAACTGCCACAGATAAATGGACATGAATCCATTCCATTAAATGTTATTTCCAAGACAATGGGTGATGGGTTGCATTTATGGAACATAATATACAAACCTCTAAGTTAGAATAAAAAGAAGCATATCTACAGCTTGATATAGCTTTCTAAATCTTTAAGATTTTTAGAATGGTCCCCAAAAGGAAATAAGTCAACAATATTAACAATGTAGTAGACTACTTATTTCCAGTAGAAAATCTGGAACCAAGGTTCCTGCTAATTATAATGTGTTTTTTTTTTTAATTTAAAATGTTAGTACATTGTTAGTACAAATAGCATGTATTAACAAGTTAACAGCTGATGGAGTATGCCCTGAAAACTCCATTATGAATAAAGTAAAAATGTAGCTAAGAGATTGCAATATCTTATTCAAAGCTGATGTAATCAAACCACTTCAAAGTTATATAACCAGGCTTGCTTTCATTTAGACTATATCTGAGTATCAGTGAGACATGGGCCAAAGTAAGCACTTCTGAAACCATCTGGTTCTTAACTATAGTTTTCCAGTCTCTGTGTCACAAATGAAAGTGAAACCAAGATGGTTTCCTGTTCAATGAGAAAAAAAAAAAAAAAAACTTTTGTATTATGGTATTTGTTCAAGAACAGAAAAAAATGTACCAGGAATGTGACCTTTAAAGGTGAATGAACATTTTTTCATATGTTCTTCTCCTCTGCACAGGGGAACAAATGAGTCAGCACCATAAAAATCACACAAATGTAGACAACAGTTATGAACGGACAGCAACTGAATGGTGGCACCTAAAAATATATAGAAAGAACGACTTGATTTTTACCTTATAAAAGAGATTTCTAAGAACCAGACTTCAGTGAAACTTTCAAGTGAAATCAGAACAGATAATTAAAGTGTCCCAGAACACCTGATCTTTTGCTTGGCATGTCCTTTAAAATGAAGCACATAAGCATTTGTATATATTCTGAGGAAAAAAAAAAGATCTATAACATAAATATTTTATTGAACTAATGAAAATATTAACATCAATAAGCTAAAAATAAGCATTAAGATAAAAAAAAATAATTTGATGATAAGTGCTATGAATAAAAATACATTGTTCCCTAAATACTGAATATTCTTACAGGAATGAGAAGATAAATGAAAGCTTCTTAAATTCATCTAGAAAACACATTTTCATTAAAAGAATACAATAATTGTATTTCTCAGGGTCTGTATGGGAATAATAATAAATTATATAGAAAACATTGACATATTTTAACACTGCCTTCCAAAACTAGAATTCTAATACTTCAAAACTGTTATATACTAAAGCTTATAAGAAATGACAAATTATAACTAAACTTAGTTTAACAACAGCAATAAAAAGTGAGAGTGGCTATGTAGTTGTAAAGTATAAGTTTTTGGCTATAGATTTAGTTTTTGCTTCATCAATCATCTCAGTATTCCTAATCTTCAGAGATACTTGTTTTAATTTATAATATTCACTTCCTATGCAATTATTTAATTCTTCAGAACATTTCCCACATATGGTGATGAGGCATCCTTTTACAACTTCAGAATTATAGGAAAAAGTTGGCTTAAAGCTCAACATTCAGAAAACGAAGATCATGGCATTTGGTCCCATCACTTCATGGGAAATAGATGGGGAAACAGTGGAAACAGTGTCAGACTTTATTTTGGGGGGTTCCCAAATCACTGCAGATGGTGACTGCAGCCATGAAATTAAAAGACACTTACTCCTTGGAAGAAAAGTTATGACCAACCTAGATAGCATATTCAAAAGCAGAGACATTACTTTGCCAACAAAGGTCCGTCTAGTCAAGGCTATGGTTTTTCCAGTAG
Source organism: Capricornis sumatraensis (assembly GCF_032405125.1). Classification (NCBI taxonomy): domain Eukaryota; kingdom Metazoa; phylum Chordata; class Mammalia; order Artiodactyla; family Bovidae; genus Capricornis; species Capricornis sumatraensis. Next base: position 59,635,062 of record NC_091079.1, on the reverse strand, counting down.
TCATGTATGGATGTGAGAGTTGGACTGTGAAGAAAGCTGAGTGCCGAAGAATTGATGCCTTTTTTTTTTTTTTTTTAAATTTTAAAATCTTTAATTCTTACATGTGTTCCCAAACATGAACCCCCCTCCCACCTCCCTCCCCATAACATCTCAGTGGGTCATCCCCATGCACCAACCCCAAGCATGACGTATCCTGCGTCAGACATAGACTGGCGATTCAATTCTTACATGATAGTATACATGATAGAATGCCATTCTCCCAAATCATCCCACCCTCTCCCTCTCCCTCTGAGTCCAAAAGTCCGTTATACACAACTGTGTCTTTTTTCCTGTCTTGCATACAGGGTCGTCATTGCCATCTTTCTAAATTCCATATATATGTGTTAGTATACTGTATTGGTGTTTTTCTTTCTGGCTTACTTCACTCTGTATAATCGGCTCCAGTTTCATCCATTTCATCAGAACTGATTCAAATGAATTCTTTTTAACGGCTGAGTAATACTCCATTGTGTATATGTACCACAGCTTTCTTATCCATTCATCTGCTGATGGACATCTAGGTTGTTTCCATGTGGAGAACAGTGTGGAGATTCCTTAAAAAATTGCAAATAGAACTACCTTATGACCCAGCAATCCCACTGCTGGGCATACACACCGAGGAAACCAGAATTGAAAGAGACACATGTACCCCAATATTCATCGCAGCACTGTTTATAATAGAATTGATGCTTTTGAACTGTGGTGTTGGAGAAGACTCTTGAGAGTCCCTTGGACTGCAAGGAGATCCAACCAGTCCATCCTGAAGGAGATCAGCCCTGGGATTTCTTTGGAAGGAATGATGCTAAAGCTGAAACTCCAGTACTTTGGCCACCTGATGTGAAGAGTTGACTCATTGGAAAAGACTCCGATGCTGGGAGGGATTGGGGGCAGGAGGAGAAGGGGATGACAGAGGATGAGATGGCTGGATGGCATCACTGACTTGATGGCCATGAGTCTGAGTGAACTTTGGGAGTTGGTGATGGATAGGGAGGCCTGGTGTGCTGCGATTCATGGGGTTGCAATGAGTCGGACATTACTGAGGGACTGAACTGAACTGAACTGAACTGATAGGATATTTGTAGCTTGTGATCCTAAAAAGAGACTCATTTTGGCTGATACCTACTATAACCCACAACAAAAAAACTCTTTTGTCCTGTTAAGTAATTTACCGACTGATAGAAAAGTTCTCATTCAGAGAGACAGAAGGACTAAATCAATTGAACATCATCATCTCTCTACACACATCCTATCAAATTCATTTTGAATTCATTTGAGTGGAGATACAGACTTTCTGTAATAGCTTCCCTTTCTTCTGGATCTTTATTCAGTCTTCACCTTCAGTTTCTCCTGAAACTGCTGTTTGCAGTCATTTGGTTTGTAAAAATTTTGGATTTGAGTTTCCTGACTTTGCCTGTCCTATTCTTCTTTAGATCTGACTATTCAGATATACCTGTGAGTTTTTGCACAATTGGGTGGTCCTTCATCCATCTCCTCAGGTCCACTACACTGTGAGCTATACCCAAGCCAAAGATTAGGTCCAAGCATACCCATATCCTTGGCTCTTTCTAAACTTTTTTAAAACTTTTTGGCTGAGATGGGTCTTCTTTTACTTTGCTTTGCAGGGGCATTCTCTAGTTGCACCAAACAGGGGCTACTTGTTGTTGAGGTCACGGGCTTCTCATTGCAGTGACCTCTCTTATTGTGGAGCATAGGCTACAGGCGCATGGGCTTCAGAAGTTACAGCGCGCAGCCTCAGTATTTGCAGGTCATGGGCCCTAGAGTGTAGGCTCAGTAGTGGGGCTCGTTGCTCCATGGCATGTGGCATCTCTTTGGACCAGAGGCTGAACCCATGTCCCTGCACTGGAAGATGATTCTTCCCCACCAAGCCACCAGGGAAGTCCCCTATATCCATGTCTCTTAAACTTTCATGTTTGATATGTCATGACAACACTGTTTCTGGTGGAAGAATGAAACTGATGAGCTTTAAATAGTCTTTAAGGACTAAGACTTAATGATCAAAGGCTGAAAAGCAAATCATAATAAGTATTTTATTTCTTCTCTCTTTTCCCTTCTCAAAAGATTCATGTATATTTGAATGGATGAACAAAAAATAGAAGTGACAGAAATGTTTTAGAAAGGGAAAGGACTCAGGATAGAGGAATAGATTTTTTCCTTAATCAATCTAGAATAGCCATTTGTATTCATTCATTCAACCAATAGACACTTAAGTACCTACCAGATCCTGGCACTATGCTAGACTGTCAATACAGCAGCAAACACAGTACAGATAATCTAGACTCTCATGCATCTTTCATTCTTGTGAGATAGACAAAAATTCACAAGTAAAATAAGCAAAACAATTTTAAAGAGTGACAAGGCTCTGGGAAATAGGATAGCTATGAGACAGAACTTCTGGAGCAAGGGCTATTTTAGATTGAGTTTTCAGAGAAGTTTTTAAGAGTGGGTAGTTTCCACTGAGATTAGAGTGACAAAAGGGGAGCCATCTGTGTTAAGATCCGTAATGGAAAACTCAATTTCTTCAAATGTGCTGCATTTCAGTTCATCCTTCAGATACATCAACCTTGTTCAGACTCAGAGTCTCTTTGCCAATGGTTCTCTCTGTCTGGAATTACACTCCATCAAATCAGGTGAACAAAATTAATATATTTGGAAGGAAGGAGCTACAGGAAGATGAATTACAAATCTACTTATTAGGTTGGTACAAACATAATTTCAGCTTGGAACTATGAATTTTAAATCATTATACCTAGGCTCAAACACATCTTTATTAATTAAACTAGAAACCATTACAATCCACCTACTTTTGCCAATGAGAAATGTTTATTTATTCCTGTAGCATCAAAATCCATCCTTTGGGATTCAACGAACTCTTGGAAAGCATTTTCTGCCTCCTGCTGGTTGTGAAAGTGTTTTCCTTGCAAAAAGTTGTCAAGATTCTTGAAGAAATGGTTCAAGAAGCCAGCTGACCAGAGGTCAGGTGAATATGACAGATGAGGCAAAACTTTGTAGACCGATTCATCCAACATTTGAGGCATTGGTTGTGAAATGTGCGATCCAGCGATGTTTGAAGAATCGGGCCCTTTCTATTGACAATGCTGACTGCAGGCACTGTGGTTTTAGAGCATTTCATCAGTTTGCTGAGCTTACTTCTCAGATGTAATGGTTTCACAGGGATTTAGAAAGCTGTAGTGGATCAGGTGAGCAGCAGACCACCAAACAGTGACCATAACCCTTTTCTGGTGCAAGTTTGGCTTTGGGAAGGACTTTGGAGCTTCTTCTCAATCCAGCCACTGAGCTCGTCATGGCTGGTTATTGTATAAAATCCACTTTTTCGTACATATCACAATCCCATCAAGAAATGGTTAGTTGTTGTTGCATAGAATAAGAGAAGTCAATGCTTCAAAATGATGATATTTTAAAATTTATTTTTAGTCAGTTCATGAGGAACCCACTTATCAAGCTTTTTCATCTTTCCAATTTGTCTCAAATGCTGAATGATCATAGAATGGTTGATGTTGAGTTCTTCGGCAACTTCTCATGCAGCTGTCAAAGGATCAGCTTCAACAATGGCTCTCAATTGTTGTTGTTAACTTCTGATGGCTGGCCACTGAGCTTCTCACCTTCAAGGCTCTTGTCTCCTTTGCAAAACTCCTTGAACCACCACTGTATGTTTGTTAGCAGTTCTTGGGCCAAATACTTTGTTGATGTTGTGGCTTGTTTCCACTGCTTTACCACCCAATTTGAACTTGAATAAGAGAATTGCTTGAATTTGCTTTTTGTCTAATATCATTTCCCTAGTCTGAAATAAATATAAAATAAACAGCAAGTAATAAGTCACTAGCAAAAAAAATAAAGTGAGATATATGCATTACAATGATATATTAGATAACCACATTTATTTAAGAATGTATTCCAATATCAAACAGCAAATTTCAACAATGCAAAACTGCAATTACTTTTGCACCAACCTATATAATAATGCTGCTGGAAATTGCTGTGCAGTATTGGAGCTACTGAGATATCAAAGATTGTTCCTAATTTTCTGGAAAAGGAAATGGAAGTTGTTAAGTGATAAAATGGGAAATATTGATTGGAGTGACTTATGAGGTTTCCAAATAGTGGATTGGGTTGGGGTGGGAATTCAGACTTCATGGAAATTTCAAGTTTAAAACATCTATTAGATATCATATCTTCCTACTTTCTGTCATATCTAAGTGCTGTTGTTACATTACTTGATGATTCATGGCCATGTTTGTTTGTTTGTTTTTTCTCCTACCTATATCACAATTTCTCAGCAAGAAACTCTGTCTCCTTTACAAGTTCCAGATGTTCTTCCTGACCAACCTACTCATGACATTCCTCCAGTAAATATCTTTGGTCTATGCGCAAACAAGTGACCTGAGTTGGACTAATCAGGCTAAGAGAAAGATCACATATTTCATGACCATAGGGAAACTAGCACCAGTATGCTTTAACATTGTGGATAACAGGCCACAGAGAAGGGGAAAAAATATATTGGTCTTTGATGCAACTAACTAAATGAACTCTGGAACCATACTACCACTAAGCTTCCTATTATGTAGGATATCAAACTTCTCTATTATTGAATCCAGTTTGGATGAGGAATTCTGTTATTTGCAGCTGGAAGCCTCCACATTGATAAACAACTCCTAAGATATGAAAGGAATCTCTACTTGTGATTGTCACTCGTTTATCATCAAAGGTCATGCTGCAGGATTCTTATCAACAAATGATAAACTATGTTTTCACTGTACTGAAAATATAAGAATGAATATAAAATTGGCATTTTTCCTAGAAGGTAGATCATTTCCCTCTAACTGAAGTGTATTTCTCTACAACAGGGCTTTTCCACCTCACACTATTGACATTTTGGGGCAGGATAACTCCACACTGTGGGGCTGACTCGTGCCCTATGAATGTTTACCAGAACCCTTGGCTTCTACTCACAAAATGACAGTAGAACTTCCCCAGTTGGTGAAAACTAAAATCTTCTTCAGATATGGTTAAATGAACCCTGGGTGATGAAACAGTCAATGCTCCTAATTAATCTAGAGTTATCTAAAGGGTTAGTCATTCGTAACACATTGTGATTTTTAATTTTTTGATACCTCTAAAATTATTTTTTTTTCATATGCCCTCTTTTAGAACAATTTCTTAAAAATCATCAAGAAGAATTGTGTGAACAGACAAAACATAGTATCTCTCCTTGTTTGATTCTAATGCTAGGGAAGTGGTTAATAAGCTGACTGAATGTGTGCAAGTCCACTGTGCGATTAAGTTAACAGGGGAGCAGTGACATCCCCACCTCCCACATTACACATATTTTGCCAATATTTGATAGTCTCCAAAGGTATGTAACAAGACAATGCCTCTAGCCCAAAAAAAACCCAAAAGACAATCAAATGTCAGTTTCATCCACATCACAGGCACAATACCTAGGGAGGTAACCATTTTAGGATCTCCTTTTATGTACAGTCATGCAGTTTGAGAACATCAGCAATATAAAGAAATGTATAGCTATACCAAACATGGGCATCTCCACATCATAATCAAAAAGTGTTAGGCTTAATACTTGCAAGTAAAATATGTATAATAAGGCATCCTTTTTCTAAAAGCAATTTCTTATATATGTTTTAAAAGATTAAAACCCTACTTAGTGAACCAGTTAATTTCAACTTTCATCATATTAACTTATGGCCATATAAATCTAATTAATACAAATAAATGGGCTACTTAAATTGACAGTAGTAGATGTGACACAAAGAAAAATTACTTAAATCGATGGACTTGTATGTTCAGATGCAGACATTCTCATTTTCATTATCAGTTTCTCCTATTTTTACCTTATGAATTATGTCCTCTTTATAGGAGATCTGCAAGGTCACAAAATGAAAAGATAAAACTCTACTTCTGTGAAATCAGCTCAGAAATTTCACAAAAAGCCTTAAAGTAATAAATCACAACTCAGAGAATGTCAGGACGTTGAAGTAGTAGTCACCTCATTTGAAAGTACATCTTGTTCATTCTGAGAAGTTATAACAAGGCTTTCAGTCCTGGCTTAAAATTGACTATATTCTTCCCAATTTCTTGGTATAGTTGTCATGGAACTGCTTAATTCCATTTCCCTTCTCTCTATTCTAACAGTAAACTCTTTTATTAAAGGCAGTCAATAGCTATATTATAATGTTGAAAATAGCATAGTCCTTTTATAAAAATTAATTCAAAGGATAAAAAACTGTCATAAGCAAAATTTCAATGTCTGAAACTTTTAGTTTTTAACAGTCATAACACTTTTGCATTTGCTATGTTTTGAATATCTGGCCTCAAGTTTAATAATTATGTTTTAACAAAGTTTTCAAGTTATAGATACATTCAGATACCTTCAGATGCATTGTATTTTTATTATTTAACACTGTATGTAACACCTGTGTTTCACCCAACCAATCATACAATAAAGAAATAATGCTGGGCAAAAGCAGAAGAGTTAGTAAAAATAAGAGAATCTTTTGATCTTTGAATGACCCTCGATTTCCATTTCTTATTAATTCGTGACATAATATGAATCAAACATTAAACGGCGACTACAAGGGAAAGTGAAATTTGAAATATCAATAAGATAAGCTAAATTTGAAGATAAGTAAGACTTCAGCAGGTGGTTCAGCAGTAAAGAATATGCCTTTTGGGTCAAGAAGATCCCCTGTAGAAGGGAATGGCAACCCACACCAGTATTCTTGCCTAGGAAATCCCATAGACAGAGGAACCTGGCAGGCTACAGTTCATGAGGTTGCAAAAGATTCAGACACTACTTAGCAACCTCACAATAACAACCTTTGAGCAGTAAGAGATAATACGTGCATGTTTGTGTGTGTGTATGTGTGCATGTGTGCGTGTATGTGTGCATGTGTGTGTGTGTGTGCTGCATGTATATGAGGAGAGGGATATGGCAGAAGTAAGGACTAAAATAAAAAATTCCATTTGGAAAGTCAAAGGCGAAAATATTTGTAATGCATCCAACAACTCAAGTTATGAAAGATCCAGTTGGATAATTCAGAGGCATTTAATGACTAAATGTGTATATACTTTAGTTGAAGAAGATTGCAGTGTTTCAGGACTTATTCCCTTTTGCTTTGTTTGTAGGGGAAGAGTAGGGGAAAGCCATTTATAGAGGAGATGAATGTTTAGTTTCTCTGGGCTTGTTTTAGATATCTTGGGTTTAGGCAACAATGAAATATCTAATGATTATGGATAAGAAATCGCTATGATAAATAAATAATAAAAAACAAAATGTAATGAAGCTTCTTTTCTTTCAAAATGATTATTCAAATGTAAATATTGATTATGTCTTAGAAGAACATGTTTAACATTGGATGCTTAACCAACTAAGGAAGCTATATATTAACAAAAGTATAACCTAAATATAAAGTTATATTTAAGATAAAATATATAAATATAAGTTAGCTCTTTCTCCAAGGAAAATGTAAAACTTAATTATAGTAATCTATGATTTATTCTTTAATATGGATAGACTGATTGGAACTCACAAAATACATCTCAAGCTTGCCTAGAAATTCCAACCTAAATCCCCCAGATATAGAGGGTCTTATGTACATTTTCTATGAACACTTTAGTGGGAAAAAGTAGACTCAGATTCTCACATCACCTATAAACATCACCACAGGAATCTTTGTATATATGTTTGTTGTTGTGAAATCCAGTCTTTAGTCTTCTTTACCCAATAAAACAAGAACCATTAAGAGTGTCCAGGAGCACAGTAGATTTTACTTAGAAATTTGAGGAAACAGAGAAGAGGAGTTTATGTTACAATTGTAAACAACTTCAGAAATAACTGCAGTAACAAACTCTGTTCTTAAAATGCCTTTTGGCTGTTCTACTCCAATAAAGTTTACAATAGCCATTTATAGCTTATAGAAACCACCTTTATACCATCTTGCTGACTTCTCTCTTCATCTGATCCCTTTCAGTAGTGATGAAATTAACAATTAAAAGAGCTTCTTCTGATCATTTTAATCTGAGCCATTCAACTGTATCTGTGTTGGTCTCATTTTCCTTTCCAACTGATTTTCTAATAGAATTTCTATACAGGAAATTCTATTGCCTAAAAAGACTATGAGATAGCAATAATATGAAATAATTCCAAAATAAAGTTACTAATAAAATGTAGACAAATCTTCTAATTTTGTAGCAGTACTTATTTAAAAATATTTAGTTCAAAGCACATTAAATTAAACCCAAAGAGGTTCATTAATTTTCAGTGGAACAATTTCACTAAATTCTGGTAGCAACTTCAGTGACTGAGATAATCAAAAGATTCCCAAACACTTTTAGGAGACATTCTGCCATCTGTGGGACCTTCCTTTTGAAAATCACTTAAGTAAGACAAGTATGAGGCTGCTGGAATAGAATCTCTTTCCCAGCTGCCAACCTTGGATAAAACGATCTTCCAAGAGGACAAATTCAGGAAAAATGAATCAGTGGACAAAGAAATTTTCTCCACTACTAGGAAGCAAATATTAATGATATCCATATGAACTAAGTGCCTGGTTCTTATTTTAAAATGGAAGTTTGCCGTCTCCACTTGTATATTGAGAGAAGGTAATTTATCATGTCATTTTGTCCTGCTACTACTGCTAAGTCACTTTAGTTGTATCCAACTCTGTGCGACCCCATAGACGGCAGCCACCACGCTCCCCCGTCCCTGGGATTCTCCAGGCAACAGCACTGAAGTGGGTTGCCATTTCCCTCTCCCATGCATGAAAGTGAAAAGTGAAAGGTGAAGTCACTCAGTCGTGTCTGACTCTTGGCGACCCCATGGACTACAGCCTACCAGGCTCCTCCATCCATGGGATTTTCCAGGCAAAGTACTGGAGTGGGGTGCCGTTGCCTTCAGATGTTAAAGCAATAAAGGACTGCATCTCCATATTACTGAAAGGGGTGCACAATTATCTAGAGAACCTTGACTTACAGCTGAATTCAAGAAGTAGATGTTTTAGATAGCATTACTTTGGCTAGGATGTGAATGCATTTTAAACAGGCAAGAACACATTTGCATGTATTTATGAAAGAAAAATAACATGTATGGATGATGGCTCAGATGATAAAGTATCTGCTGGCAATGTAGGAGACCCAGGATTGATCCCTGGGTCAGGAACATCCCCTGGAGAAGGGAATAGCTACCAACTCTAGTATTCTTGCCTAGAGAATTCCATGAACAGAGGAGTCTGCGAGGCTACAGTCCAGGCAGTCTCAAAGAGTTGGACATAACTGAGAAAGTTACACATTCACTTTTCACTGGTTGGTCAAAGTGATGAACCATTATGAACATGTCTATTTGTTTCCTAGTAACTACTTCCCATTTATTCCAATGATATTAGCTGCATTTGCTCCCTCTTTTCATTTTCTGTTATATCATTTGAAAAGAACTGAACTCCAGCAATCACATTCCTGGCTACAAGCATATGCAGAAAAACTAATTAGATCCAATGGAGGAAGAGGTAATGCTTGATGAGGCTTCTGGGTTTGAGAAATCACTGTATGTTTTAGGATATTCTAAAAGCTACTAGGAAGACCAACTTCATTTGCATTGGAGTGTGTACATGTGAAGACTGGAAAGGCCTCAGACACTTTCAAACCATATAGGGACAGTTAACAACTGCAAGGGGGAGTTACTAAATGGATGCCTTGCAATCTCTGAAAAAGCAGAATATAGAGATACACAGAAATTGGATTTCTAGCACACTGCAAAGACCACAAACTCAAATCTATTCAAAACCCAGTTTACTTCTGGAATTTTAGTTATGTGAGCTAATAAGTTTTTCTTTATAATTTAAGTCATTCTGAAATTAGATTTTTATAACTTACCAGCAAAATAATTTTAATAGATTCAGATGTTATTTGATCTTCCAGAGGAAGTAAGAGTAAGAATGTATGGGAGAAGCAAAATTATCATGCTTCTAGGACATGACACCAACCCTTAATGAGAATAACTTGTGGGTTGCTTGACTCATTCTCCATCCTAATAAAGTTCATTAATAACTTACTGAGGAGCTCAGATTGTTCCATTACCTCCTTCTCCACATCTCTGCTCGTGATCCATCAAATTAAATCTGAAAGGGAAAGAAGTAGTGTTGGTGAGTATGCTTATGGGGTGGGGCTGGGAGTGGGGGGAGAGTGAGTCAACATCTGTGAATTCTATAATTTCTGACTCTCAAATCAGTTCTATCTTTGTATGTTTGTATATTAGATATCCCATTAAAATTCATTTTAAAGAAAATAGGATTCGGGTACTTAAAAAATGAAAGTGAATTTTAGAATAAAATTTATGAAAACTACTGTATGCAGATTTTTTTAACTCACAGATATTCACTATCCTGCTAAAGTTGTTGTGTAGTCACTAAGTCATGTCTGACCCTTTGCAACCCCATGGACTGTAGCCCCTCCAGTCTCCTCTGTCCATGGGATTCTCCAGGCAAGTATACTGGATGGGTTGCCATTTCCTTCTCCAGGGGATCTTCTGACCCCAAAATTGAACCCAGGTATCCTGCATTTGCAGGTGGAATCTTTACCATTGAGCCACCTGGAAAGCCCATTCCACTAAAGACTCACATCTAAATGCCTGAAAGTTACAGAACCAGGACTCCCAAAGGTGATGATTTTTTTTTAACATGTTGAGCTATGGATGAAGCAATAACATGGCACAAGTTTAAGCTTAGACTTTAGTGACAGAGCACTCACATTCTGTTCCCACTGTCTCATTCATTGGAATCAATTTGATTTAATGCCTACCTCTTAAGAAAATTTTCCTCCTAGGTGTGATAAATGAACTGAGAACCAGTTTGAGGATACTTGCTGGAGAGAGACTTGAATCCATTCAAGAGTTTTAACAGGTCAAGCTTAGCCTCTTCATGGCTCTTCTCTCAACTCTTGAATTACTATGATTTTTGGAGCATTTGATTTAACACTGACTCCTGAGTCATTGATCTAAATATACAAAACTAAAATCTCATTAGTGCTATAGAATCCACATAAAGCTGTATTGGTATTCAAATACAACAAATAAAAGACCTAAAATTGGAAAAATTATTTTCCTATAATTGAATCCTTGGATTACCTTCCTAAGGGCTCAGTGGCCTTCTGGTGTCTGAAAAGTTCCTTCTGGTGCCCACTCATGGGTACTGATGCCATTATCTATGTAATTCAATGCCAAATTGCAGCTACCACTCCTAGTCTGAGTCATTAAGCCAAGCTAATTGTGTGACCATTTTTCTGTTCTATGGCCCTTGAACACCAATATTTTTTGGCAACCAAGGCCTAAACCTTTCCTACAAGCTAGCAGACTAGCAATGTCATTGAAACTCTTTCAAATCTTTGTAAGGTTCAGCTCCTAGTTGAACCTCTTGTGTAGTATCTTAAGGCTTGGACCATTTTTGAGGCCCTAAAAGCTTCAAGGTCTGCTAAATGCAGCCTTTCTTCTATAGAATAGCAAAGCATCTGAACAAAAATCTGAGCCACAACCTTCTCTGTAGCCTATATAATACAAGGCCAATACTTCAGCCAGCTCAAAATATACTGCCAAAATCAAAATCCCCTGTCCATAAAAGAATGTCTGGCATCTAAAGACAAAGCAGTAAATGTGACACAAGCAAAAGTCCTATCTATTATGTAGATTTTACTTTCCCAGTGCTCCAACACACCGAAATGAACTCACACCATCAGCCTCCTTCCAAAATTGCAGGTCCTTCCCTTAACCACAGTGTTGGTGTGACCTATGGGAGTCACAACACGGACAAATAGAAGACAATTTTTCCCAGGGGGTAATGTCCTCCTGAGAGGAAAAGGAAGAGAGTTGTGTGTACATGCTCAGATTCTCCTTCCAAATACACCAATCTTCCTCCCTGGGAAGGAGATGAACAGAGAGTGCAGAAATGTTAGCCCTTTGATCAGTTTGTATTGAAAACCCTCCAGGATATGGAGAAAATTACTTTTCTACTACAAGGTCATAGTGAAAATTAGTTTCAATGCTCTCGTCTTCAGGTCTTAGGGTTTAGTATTTTATATTGTAATGTTATAAGGAAATTTTGTTGAAATGTATAATTCATATATTTTAAGTGGGTATTCTATAGATCATAGAAAAAAGTCAGTGATTAAGAAATCATTCAAGGACTTCTCTGGTGGCTCAGTGGTAAAGAATCTACCTGCCAAAGAATGAGACACAGGTTTGATCCCTGATCTGGAAAGATCCCACATGTGGCAGAGCAACTAAGCTCGTGTACCACAGCTATTGAGCCTGTGCTCTTGGGAACCACTATTACTGAGCCCTCATGTGACACCTACTGAAGCCCATGTGCTCTAGAGCCTATACTTCACAGCAAGAAATCACCGCAAGGAGAAACTTGTGCACCGCAACTAGAGAGTAGGCCCCACTCACTGCAGCTAGAGAAAAGCCTGTGCAGCAGTGAAGACCCAGTCCAGCCAAAAGATAAATAAATAAATATCTTTTTCAAAGCTTAAGAAAAAGTCATTTAAAATTCAGCTCTTCTGTGGAAAGTACACACCAGTCTTTGAGTCTCTGAATGGCAGAACTACAAATTATTTTTATTATTTGTCTATGCTTGCTTATAAATTCAAAGATATGTGTAATGTTTAATATCAAAATATTATTATATTTACATTATTTAGATATACTATTTCTCAGTCTAAAAAAGATTATTTTAAAATTAATGTCTTTCTAGCAAAACTTCTCGTCACTGCCAATATAAAACAGTGTTTTAAATGAAACATACTAAATGAATGTTAAGAAGAAAAATACATAGTCCATCCTATAGCTCTTGTGTGCTCACATACTCCTTTTACTCCTTAACTTGGTTTATTTTAATTGCAGTTCATGATTTGAGCCTCAGGGTATGCCAACATAATTTAAAGTATATGGTTAAAAATGTAATGTTATTTAAGTTTTATTTATATTGATGCTTTCATCTCTTTACTCCCCAAAACATATCAACAGACATACAGTATGAGATACTTGTTTCACTAGCTGAGAAAATTGCATGATACTTGCACTGATTTCTATATATCATATAATTTTATTATACATAAAATATAGTTTATTAAGTAGATGTGTCATTATAAATTATCACACACATCTCACTGAACAACACAAAATACAAGCACCAACACTGCTATTTAATTTTCTTGAACTCTGTATTTCAAATAATGTGGAATCAAAGTATTTTCAGGTGTCTATCAGGTGGTAATTTAGCCGCCTAATATTTAACAGCCTCTTCATTCTCAGGCTCTTTTATTTTATAGGTATGCCACTTTCAAAGATATGACAATGAAGTCACATATGTCAACATACATAAAGCCAATACTGAGAGTAGTAACTGCAGTAGATGTGAGATGGCTACAAGCTGTTACTCCTTCTATTGAAATAGCATCAATTCCTTTTCCCTTGAATCCAGGCTGACTTTAACAGCATGCTGGACCAATGGAATGTGATGGAAGTAACATTCTCAGAACTGAAACACTATTTCTGAGGTTCCTGCACTTCCATGCGGGAAGTGTGATCCCAGGCTGCTTGTTGGAGACGCCACATGTATGTGCTCTCCATAAGCCAGCAGAGTCTGTTTGTTAGGTGTTGTTGACAAAGCACAAGGCATATGAGTGAAGCCATCTTGAATCCTCCAGACAAGCCCATTCATCTGTTGGATTCCACTTAGTACTACTCATGATGTCACAGAGAATAGAAGAACCTCCTAGTTGGTACATGCCTGATTCCTGATTCACTAAATCTTGAAATACAATAAAGTCACTGTTGTTTTGAATCACTGTATTTTGGGTAGTTTGTTATTCAGCTATAAAGCTGTGGTACATATACACAATGGAGTATTACTCAGCCATTAAAAAGAATACATTTGAATCAGTTCTAATGAGATGGATGAAACTCGAGCCGATTATACAGAGTGAAGTAAGCCAGAAAGAAAAACACCAATACAGTATACTGACACATATATATGGAATTTAGAATGATGGTAATGATGTCCCTGTATGCGAAACAGCAAAAGAGACACAGATGTATAGAACGGACTTTTGGACTCTGAGGGAGAGGGAGAGGGTGGAATGATTTGGGAGAATGGCATTGAAACATGTATATTATCATGTAAGAAACGAAGTGCCAGTCTATGTTCGGTACAGGATACAGGATGCTTGGGGCTGGTGCATGGGGATGATCCAGAGAGATGATATGGGGTGGGAGGTGGGAGGGGGATTCAGGATTGGGAGCTCATATACACCCATGGTGGATTCATGTCAATGTATGGCAAAACCAATACAGTATTGTAAAGTAAAAGAAAGTAAAACTAAAATTAAAAAAAAAAAAACTGGCATAGATGCCTAAATATGATCCTTGCCAAAAAGCATGAGAAGTGCATTTATCATCAGTGAAACTGTCTAAAATAGCTAATAATTTTCTTAGTCCTCTGCTTTCACCAGTGATTCTCAAGCTTTTCTTTTCCTTTTCTGCCATGGCTTAATTAATAATGATTTTCACCTACTCAAAATACTGCCATTAGTTTCATTGCTTATTTGGTCTGCCTTATATCTAATTTAGATTGTGGCTTGTGGATAAGTCCCAATGCACTTGTTACAATTCAGTTGCTTTTTCTTCTCTTGACTCATGATAACCATTGTCTCCAATCCATTGTTGATAAATCTCTATTCTAGCTATCAGAATATGTCAAAGACATACACAGAAAGTGAAATAAGGTCATAAGCAGTAAACAAACAAACAAAAAATTCACAAACAAACAAAAAACTCAAATATAACCCATTTTTGCAACCTGATCCAAAAATGTCATAGTCTCTAACCTTGGGAAGATTAGAGGCCTGGATACGTAAATGAAAATTAATAATATAATCTGCTAATATATTTAATATAATTTTTATATTTTACTTATTTTAACACAAATATCTGCTTCATATAATTAAAATTTTGTGATTGGCATCTAAACTTTTAACACATGCATTTGCCTAGGAGTTTGCTCTTCATCATTTAAAGATAAAGATATTAATCTATGAACAATTATTGTACATGATGTCTTTATTTATATTGGTTTAGCATTATCTTTAACCCCAATTTCATTGTTGTTCTTTTCAAGACACCTCATACTTTTGTCTGTCTCTGAATCTATATTTTTTAACTGTTATTTTATTTGATGTTCAAAATAAATGTATGAATTCAGCTCCATTTTATAAATGAGAAAAATCAAGGTTAAAAAAGGTAAAACATTTAATATACCTAGACAGCATATTAAAATGCAGAGATATTACTTTATCAACAAGGGTCTGTATAGTCTAAGTTATAGTTTTTCCAGTATGGAAATGAGAGTTTTCATGTATGGATATGAGAGTTGGACCATAAAGAAAGCTGAGCACTAAGAATTACTGCTTTTGAACTGTGGTACTGGAGAAGACTCTTGACAGTCCCTTGGACAACAAGGAGATAAAACCAATCAATCCTAAAGAAAAACAGTTCTGAATATTCATTGGAAGGACTGATGTTGAAGCTGAAACTCTAATACTTTGGCCACCTGATGCGAAGAACTAACTCATTAGAAAAGACCCTGATGCTGGGAAAGATTGAAGAAGGCAGGGGAAGGGGACAACAGAGGATAAGATGGTTGGATGGCATCACTGACTTGGAAATGAGTTTGAGCTAGCTCCAGGAGTTGGTGATGGACAGGGAAGACTGGCGTACCGCAGTCCGTGATGTCGCAAAGAGTTGCACACAACTGAGTGAGTGAACTGAATTGAACTGAAATGAAGACATTTCCTCAGAGTCACTTTACTCTGTAGACAGAATTTGAAAGCAAAGTTCTGTTGGCTAGATTCTTAACCACTCTTGTCACCACTGGCCCACAAAACCAACATATTTCATTTCATTATCATATTTTAGTTTTTCAGGAACTATTTAGTGTGGTAGAAGAGACAAGATGGATATCTATTTTCTCAGAAATAATCTTATATTTTCAAAACCCTCAATCTAAGTTCTGAAAATAAGTTAAAAACAGCCAAAATAATTGCAGTTTGTCAATATGATATATTTTTCCTGTTCCTTGTCTTTTTCATACTAGCCCTTCCATGTGCATTAACTGTTATATTATTTCTCATGAAAAATTGCTACCTTAAGTTGTAGATTCAGCTTAGAAATGACTTCTTCCTCTGACCTCTACAACCTAAGGCAATTAGATATCTTTCCATTTCCCATACACTTCATTCTCTTCCCCTAGAAAGTGGATATAATAGCACATCCTACTTTATAGGTTGATGTTAATACTAAAGGAGATGAAGCATGTTGAGTTTTATAAATGTTTTATACTTAGAATAGGATATATTTGCTGTATATTCTCTCAAAATATGTATTTCCTAATACATCTTCAAATATGTCAACATATAGAAGAGCCAATTAAATACAAATGACTGCTGTCATAGTATGAATACTACTTTTTACTGGGGGGATAGAGTAAGTCTTATAGTCATCAATTCATTTGCACCTCAAAAACAAAACTAGCAGGAGAATGATATTTGGGCTAGGGAAATTTGATTGCTTACTTTTTTTAAGGTAAAATAGCAGTGAGAAATCATAAATTTCTTATGTATTTAGGTCTGGCACAACTATAAAGCTAAAATCTCTTTATACTTTATTAAATACAATAGTAAAATTAATATGGTAAACATTTAAACATTACAAATCTAATATTGTAAATGATGTTATTCAGTTGAAGGTAAATATTTATAAATAGTATAATTATGGTATAAATCTGTATTAGTCAGAGTTTTTCAGAAAAACAGGACAAATAGAAGGTATATATATATAGTTGTTTTGTTATTTAGTCACTAAGTTGTGTCCAACTTTTTGCAACCACATGCACTGTAGCCCACCGAGATCTTCCACACAGAATTATCCTGGCAAGAATATTGGAGTGGTTTGCCATTTCCTTCTTCAGGGGATCTTTCCAACTCAGGGATTGAACCCGCATCTGCTTGGCAGACAGATTCTTTACCACTGAGCCACCTGGAAAGCCCCATGTATATATTTATACATAAGCAGAATAACTGTGTAACTTCAAGTTCAAAAACTGGAAGAAGAGCCAAAGTTTCAGTGTGAGTCCAAAACCAAGAAAAGGCCCAATGTCCCAGCTGAAACTACTGTATAGGAGGAGTTTCCTCTTGAACTTTTTGTTCTATTCAGGCCCTCAGTGGATTGGATGAGGCCCCCTCTCAGACGGGAGGATAATCTGCTTCCGTCAGTCTACCTATTCAAATGTTAATCTCATCCAGAAAAATGCTTGACCAAATGTCTAGACACTCCCTGGCCTATTCAAGTTGACTTGTAAAATTAGCCATCACATATTCCTGTTCTATATTGAAACTACTTTTTAAAAACTTTGTTCATTTGTACTTCATGATAATTTTTCTTCTTTTCACTCATCATTATTTATACACTACCTTTTCTATAGTTTTGTTTTTTTTTTTCCACTTAGCCTTTGGCTATTAGAGTATAACTAATTGTTGCCAGAGAGATTAATTTCAGTGCTTTAACACTTGAATGTTGAATATGAAAGCATCCTGCTATTAGACTCACATCTAATTGATCCAGGTTGTGTTTATATTTTTAGACGTGCATTATAACATAAATGAAAGAAAAATAGAAAAAAATTCAGACTTTTAAGATATATACCCTGAACTCAAGAGATACATAGATTACAATTTAAGAAGTATGTTGTTAAGGGTCTCTGAAGTTTATAAATTAGTCTGAAGTTTATAAATCAGTCTGAAGTGAAAGACTACTTTAATAAAAAGAAATTTGAAAAATATAAAATGCTTTCATTATAAAATTATTTGAGTAACAGAGAAAAATCTCCATCAATTTCTATTTTTCATATAACTTTTCCTTTGTCAAACAGTCAACAAATAAAAAACTGCATTTCTTACAAACTAATATGCAACATTAGTCCACTTCATTATGTCTTCACTGTTTATACAGTGAATATTATATTCACTCTGTGTGTGTATACAGTGAATATTCATTGTAGATGACAGATGAAAAATGAACAAATGAATGGGTAGAGATAGAGATAGATACATAGATAGATAAAAGAGATAGATGAATTTCTGGCAAAAAGATTTTTATCCATAATTGGTTATGAATATAAGAAAGGAACCATTTTATTTCAAGGGGTAAAGGAATAAATAAATTTTTTAAAATTATCTCCTTGGTAGATGCCTTTTTCTTTTCTCTTTTGCCTTGTTTCTCAATTTAATATACCAGTTCACTTATCACCACCCTCACTGTTCATTTTGAACTCATTTGAAACATGTCTGTGCCAGTTATGGAGTCTTTCAGTGGTACATTTGTACCTTTTGGCTGATCAGTGAAAATGGATGTGGGGCTTTTAAATATTTTTCCTTTGCCAGCTGGCACTAAAGCTTTGTTACTCGAGGATCTAGGGAGGAAAAGTTTTCCTTCCTGTGCCCAGTTGGCTGGCCCCTGCAGTCCCAGTTTCTCCAGCATTACTCTCCTGTAGGGCTTGGTGGCCAGAAATATCCAGAAACTAGTGGGATCCGCCACCAAATTTATCTCATGTTCCCTCTGGAAAAACAACTCTCTATTCACAGCTTTCTTCTGCAGCCTAGAAGGCTGATTTTTGGCAATTCCAAAAGACACCCTCTGGCAAATTCCACCAGCAGAGCACCACAGCAAATTCTCTGCCTTCCAAGGAGCCACAATCAGGCCTTCTCCACCATGTCAGTATTTCAGCCTTGGGGAGATACTGGTATTTACTTGAGCATTGTTTTGTCTCTACCTTTGACGAAGTGGCTAGTATATATTAGTATAATATAGCAAAGCATGGTAGGTCAGAGGTACAGAATCTGGTTGCAATGTACGAGACCTGACTTCAGTCCCCGGGTCAGGAAGATCTCCCGGAGAACAAGGTGGCAACTCACTCCAGTATTCTTGCCTGGGAAATCCCATGGACAGAAAAGCCTGGAGGGCTGCAGTCCATGGGTTCTCAAAAGAGTCAGACACGACTTTTGCATGATGTGCTGTACATATAAGGTAAATAATCAGGGTGACAATATACAGCCTTGATATACCTCCTTTCCTGATTTGGAACCAGTCTGTTATTCCATGTCCAGTTCTAACTGTTGCTTCTTGACCTGTATACAGATTTCTCAGGAGGCAGGTAAGGTGGTCTGGTGTTCCCATCTCTTGAAGAATTTTCCAGTTTGTTGTGATCTACAGAGTCAAAGGCTTTGGCATAATCAATAAAGCAGAAGTAGATGTTTTTCTGGTATTCTCTTGTTTTTTCGATGATCCAATGGATGTTGGCATTTTGATCTCTGGTTCCTCTGCCTTTTCTAAATCCAGCTTGAACATCTGGAAGTTCATGGTTCACATACTGTTGAAGCCTGGCTTGGAGAATTTTGAGCCTTAGTTTGCTAGATGAGTGCAATTGTGCGGTAGTTCAAAATTTCTTTGCCATTGCCTGTCTTTGGGATTGGAATAAAAACTGACCTTTTCCAGTCCTGTGGCCACTGCTGAGTTTTCCTAATTTGGTTAGGTACAGCAGTTCTTCATTATCCACATAACCTCACCTGTTGTAAAAATGTTATTTTTTTTTAGTTTAAAAAAGATCTAGCATACATTTTCAGTTTCTTCCCCCGACAGTTTTAGACATTATCAAATACCCTGGTGAAATCAAGGCCAGTTATAACACTGCTCCTAAGTAGTTAGATTTAGTAAATTCTGTCTTTTCATTAATTGTCAATTATCTGTTTGGTTCCTCATATTGCCGTGAATAGAAATGTATATAAGACTAATGCATACAGTTCTCTAGAGCTACTATGTAAATAAATTACAATGATATGCACGCAAACAGGCTATTGTTGAGATATGAACAAAATTTTACAGAGAATAGAGAGATTAATTCATACTGATGTGGTTTGGTAAGAGAAGCAGCATCACACAGGTGGTATGTGAATGAATGAATTTTTGAAGTTAAAAGAATAATACACCAAACTGGGAAAAGCTAAGCAAAGGAATAATACATTAACAATGCTTTTTAAAATGTGGCAAGTTCTGGTATAGTGACGAGCTAAGCTGTATAGAAAGAATCCCTGATCAGCAGTGTGGAGAAAAGGTAACTGGAAATAAACTATAAACTATATATGTGGATATAGGTCTTCTGTTCTATCAATATTACAATATAAATGTGATCATCAAGCTTTGCTCTCAAAGCTTTATATTTGAGTGTGGCCTAAGCTAAATGACCATCTCCCCAAGGCTATAAGTGACTATATACAACAGAAATGAAAAAGAAATTTTTGATGGTAACAAACAACTCCCACTTGTCTAGGAGATCAATTTCCGAGGCTCTGTTAGACACATAAGGCTTCTGTCTACATGTTCATTCCTCCAGGCCCTGCTTTGTCTGTTTGTTTTCTTTTGGTTGTGTTAGTCAGCAAAATTTAATAAAGCACCACCACGTCATAAGGATTCTAACTGGTATTTGAAATAGATCTGTTAACAAGATGACATGGTTCGATCCTTGTGCAGTTTATAATCTAGATGAGAAGAAAGCTTTTTAACAGATAATTACAAATATATAAAAGTTACTAGTAAATGTGGAGTGTTAAGCAGCATACTAAGTCTTGCTTCCTTAATTTCTTTTCTTCTATGTGAGTAATTTACTTCCAAAGTTCAAAAGTCATTAATAATTGTCAAGTTCTACTTCTACTTGGTACAGGGTAATAGGAACTGTTCAATTGTCCCACAAGGTTTCCTATGAGGTTTTGATTTTACATAAAGTTATTCTTATTTAACTTATACGCAGAGTACATCATGAGAAACGCTGGGTTGGAGGAAGCACAAGCTGGAATCACGATTGCTGGGAGAAATATCAATAACCTCAGATATGCAGATGACACCACCCTTATGGCAGAAAGTGAAGAGGAACTAGAAAGCCTGCCTCTTGATGAAAGTGACAGAGGAGAGCGAAAAAGGTGGCTTAAAGCTCAACATTCAGAAAAAGAAGATCATGGCATCTGGTCCCATCACTTCATGGGAAATAGATGGGGAAACAGTGGAAACAGTGTCAGACTTTATTTAGGGGGGCTCCAAAATCACTGCAGATGGTGACTGCAGCCATGAAATTAAAGGACACTTACTCCTTGGAAGAAAAGTTATGACCAAACTAGATAGCATATTGAAAAGCAGAGACATTACCTTGCCAACAAAGGTCCCTCTAGTCAAGGCCATGGTTTTTCCAGTGGTCATGTATGGATGTGAGAGTTGGACTGTGAAGAAAGTTGAGTGCCGAAGAATTGATGCTTTTGAACTGTGGTGTTGGAGAAGACTCTTGAGAGTCCCTTGAACTTCAAGGTGATCCAACCAGTCCATCCTAAAAGAGACTGGAGAACTGATGCTGAAGCTGCAACTCCAATACTTTGGCCACCTCATGCGAAGAGTTGACTCATTGGAAAAGACACTGATGCTGGGAGGGATTGGGGGCAGGAGGAGAAGAGGACAACAGAGGATGAGATGGCTGGATGGCATCACGGACTCGATGGACATGAGTTTGAGTAAACTCCAGGAGTTGGTGATGGACAGGGAGACCTGGTGTGCTGCAATTCATGAGGTCGCAAAGAGTCGGACACGACTGAGTAACTGAACTGAACTGAACTGATTCTAGATTTTGCTAATTGCAAGTGTAAACACTTTTTTTTCCCCTACCTCTGTAATTTCTTTTAATGACTGTTAGATCTAGAAACTATTACTTTTTTTTTAGTTGTCTCTTTTTTTTAATTTTTATTTTTACTTTATTTTACTTTACAATACTCTGTTGGTTTTGCCATACATTGACATGAATCTGCCACGGGTGTACATGAGTTCCCAATCCTGAACCCCCCATACTATCATGTAAGAAATGAATCGCCAGTCTATGTTCGATACATTCGTGAAGTGAAGTTGCTCAGTCATGTCCGACTCATTGTGACCCCATGGAGTGTAGCCTACCAGGCCCCTCTGTCCATGGGATCTTCCAGGAAAGAGTACTGGAGTGCGTTACCATTTCCTTTTCCAGGGGATCTTCCCAACCCAGGGATCAAACCCAGGTCTCCCGCATTGTAGGCAGACACTTTAACATCTGAGCCACCAGGGAAGTTTTCATATATATATACACACATATATATATGCATAAACATATACACAATGTTAAGACTGATTAATATGTTTAGATTTAGTTTCCCATCAGCTTTCCTCCCAAGAATTCTATCAGCCACTATAACCTAAATACATTATTTTATTAGGGATTATAAAATTATGACCTTCTATGGTTTTCCATTATTTATCAGCTGACATTAAAAAATTAAACATTTCCCATTGTCAATAATTTGATTACTTTCAGGTTTTATTTTATAGGAGACAGAATAAATGTTTCCCTCTTTCCTTTTATTCACTGCTGATACTGCTGCTAAGTCACTAGTTTGGGGAATAACAAATTAGTCTCCTAGCAGTTTCTAAAAGTAACCAATCAGGGTTACTTTTAATGTCAACTTATGATAAAGATTTAATATTTTTCTGTTTTTCAACAAGCTGCAATTATTTCTATTTTTGTGTTCAAATTGTTCTATCTTTTGAGCAGAGTTAGACACTTCAGATTAACTTCAACCTTTTTTGCCTTTCAGCTCAGTTCAGTTCAGTTCAGTCACTCAGTCGTGGCCAACTCTTTGCGATCCCATGAATCGCAGCACGCCAGGCCTCCCTGTCCATCACCATCTCCCGGAGTTCACTCAGACTCACATCCATCGAGTCCATGATGCCATCCAGCCATCTCATCCTTGGTCGTCCCCTTCTTCTCCTGCCCCCAATCCCTCCCAGCATCAGAGTCTTTTCCAATGAGTCAACTCTTCACATGAGGTGGCCAAAGTACTGGAGTTTCAGCTTCAGCATCATTCCTTCCAAAGAAATCCCAGGGCTGATCTCCTTCAGAATGGACTGGTTGGATCTCCTTGCAGTCCAAGGAACTCTCAAGAGTCTTCTCCAAAAGAAGTTCAAAAGCATCAATTCTTCAGCGTTCACCCTTCTTCACAGTCCAACTCTCACATCCATACATGACCACTGGAAAAACCATAGCTTTGACTAGACAGACCTTAGTCGGCAAAGTAATGTCTCTGCTTTTGAATATGCTATCTAGATTGGTCATAACTTTTCTTCCAAGGAGTAAGCGTCTTTTAATTTCATGGCTGCAGTCACCATCTGCAGTGATTTTGGAGCCCCAAAAAATAAAGTATGACACTGTTTCTACTGTTTCCCCATCTATTTCCCATGAAGTGATGGGACCAGATGCCATGATCATAGTTTTCTGAATGTGGAGCTTCAAGACAACTTTTTCACTCTCCTCTTTCACTTTCATCTAGAGGCTTTTTAGCTCCTCTTCACTTTCTGCCATAAGGGTGGTGTCATCTGCATATCTGAGGTTATTGATATTTCTCCCAGCAATCTTGATTCCAGCTTGTGTTTCTTCCAGCCCAGCATGTCTCATGACGTACTCTGCATAAGTTAAATAAGCAGGGTGACAATATACAGCCTTAACATACTCCTTTTCCTATCTGGAACCAGTCTGTTGTTCCATGTCCAGTTCTAACTGTTGCTTCCTGACCTGCAGACAGATTTCTCAAGAGGCAGGTTAGGTGGTCTGGTATTCCCATCTCTCTCAGAATTTTCCACAGTTTATTGTGATCCACACAGTCAAAGTCTTTGGCATAGTCAATAAAGCAGAAATAGATGTTTTTCTGGAACTCTCTTACTTTTTCCATGATCCAGCGGATGTTGACAATTTGATCTCTGATTCCTCTGCCTTTTCTAAAACCAGCTTGAACATCAGGGAGTTCACGGTTCACGTATTGCTGAAGCCTGGCTTGGAGAATTTTGAGCATTACTTTACGAGCATGTGAGATGAGTACAATTGTGCAGTAGTCTGAGCATTCTTTTGCATTGCCTTTCTTTGGAATTGGAATGAAAACTGACCTTTTCCAGTCCAGTGGCTACTGCTGAGTTTTCCAAATTTGTTGGCATATTGAGTGCAGCACTTTCACAGCATCATCTTTCAGGATTTGAAACAGCTCAACTGGAATTCCATCACCTCCACTAACTTTGTTCATAGTGATGCTTTCTAAGGCCCACTTGACTTCACATTCCAAGATGTCTGTCTCTAGATTAGTGATCACATCATTATGATTATCTGGGTCGCGAAGATCTTTTTTGTACAGTTCTTCCATGTATTCTTGCCACCTCTTCTTAATATCTTCTCCTTCTCTTAGGTCCATACCATTTCTGTCCTTTATTGAGCCCATCTTTGCATGAAATGTTCCCTTGGTCAGGGGCGGCCGGGAGAAGCCACCTCATGCCTGAGGCCAGGGTGGTAACCCTGAGGAGCCACCCCGAGCCTGATGCCAGGGGCGGTAGTTGGGAAGAGCCACCAACACCCAAGACCAGGGCTGGCAGCCGGGAGGAGCAACTCAAGGAGCGGTGGCTGCACAGGCACAGGAGGGCCTAGAGGAGGTATCCCACGTTGAAGGTCAGGAACTGCGGCAGTAAGGAGATACACCTCGTCCAAGGTAAGGAGCAGCGGCTGTGCTTTGTTGGAGCAGCCGTGAAGAGATACCCCCACGCCCAAGGTAAGAGAAACCCAAGTAAGATGGTAGGTTTTACAAGAGGGCATCAGAGGGCAGACACACTGAAACCATCCTCACAGACAACTAGTCAATCTAATCACACTAGGACCACAGCCTTGTCTAACTCGATCAAACCAAGCCATGCCCGCGGGGCAACCCAAGATGTGCGGGTCATGGTGGAGAGGTCTGACAGAATGTGGTCCACTGGAGAAGGGAATGGCAAGCCACTTCAGTATTCTTGCCTTGAGAACCCCATGAAGAGTATGAAAAGGCAAAATGACAGGATACTGAAAGAGGAACTCCCCAGGTCATTAGGTGCCCAATATGCTACTGGAGATCAGTGGAGAAATAACTCCAGAAAGAAGGAAGGGATGGAGCCAAAGCAAAAACAGTACCCAGCTGTGGATGTGACTGGTGATAGAAGCAAGATCTGATGCTGTAAAGAGCAATATTGCAGAGGAACCTGGAATGTCAGGTCCATGAATCCAGGCAAATTGGAAGTGGTCAAACAAGAGATGGCAAGGGTGAACGTCAACATTCTAGGAATCAGCGAACTAAAGTGGACTGGAATGGGTGAATTTAACTCAGATGACCATTATATCTAATACTGCGGGCAGGAATCCTTCAGAAGAAATGGAGTAGCCATCATGGTCAACAAAAGAGTCCGAAATGCAGTGCTTGGATGCAATCTCAAAAACGACAGAATGATCTCTGTTCATCTCCAAGGCAAACCATTCAATATCACCGTTATCCAAGTCTATGCTCCAACCAGTAATGCTGAAGAAACTGAAGTTGAATGGTTCTATAAAGATCTACAAGACCTTTTAGAACTAAGACCCAAAAAAGATGTCCTTTTCATTATAGGGGACTGGAATGCAAAAGTAGCAAGTCAAGAAACACCTGGAGTAACAGGCAAATTTGGCCTTGGAATGCGGAATAAAGTAGGGCAAAGACTAACAGAGTTTTGCGAAGAAAATGCACTGGTCATAGCAAACACCCTCTTCCAACAACACAAGAGAAGACTCTACACATGGACATCACCAGATGGTCAACACCTAAATCAGACTGATTATATTCTTTGCAGCCAAAGATGGAGAAGCTCTATACAGTCAACAAAAACAAGACCAGGAGCTGACTGTGGCTCAGATCATGAACTCCTTATTACCAAATTCAGACTGAAATTGAAGAAAGTAGGGAAAACCACTAGACCATTCAGGTATGACCTAAATCAAATCCCTTATGATTTTTTTCTTTAGAAGAAAAAAATATGTTCCAGTTTTAAGTACCTGTAGCAATTTTTTTTTCTATCATTTTGAACATAAGTCCATAATTTAATCTTTCACTGAGACTGGCAAATTAAGTAGCCAATCTTTCCCACTGTTATTTCATATCCCACATTCAACAGTTACAACTCTCAGTACACAGGAGGACAGATAATAAATGAGAACCCATACAGATACATGGCCTTTTTAGAACACTGGGGCTTCCATCTTTTTGGTAGAATTAGGAATTTTTGATAGTTTTCTCACTTTCAATGCAACAAGATGATCTAGTATCATCCTGAATATTCATTGTCTTATACCAGGAACCAGCCTTTTCCATAAATATTCTTAGATCTTTGGGAAAAATGTTTGAAGACCACAGTCTGGAACCTGGGATACTTATGTTACTAGGTTGGTAGTTGCTTTTAAGTCTTCATAAAAGAATCCTTGTTGGCTCAGCGGTAAAGAATCCACCTGCAATGCAGGTGATGCCCTGGAGGAGGAAATGGCAACCCACTCCAATATTCTTGCATGGAAAATTCCATGGACAGAGAAGCCAGGGGGTTACAGTTCAAGGGATCATAAGGTTCAGACACAACTTAGTGACTAAACCAACATGACTACCATTGATTTGAAGTAAAAGATATCCAGAGAAGATATGTAAAATAATCGCACTGGTTGTCAATTCAAATTTATAAATACCAAGTTTTACATAAAGTCTTGATTTTGGATTTTTTTGTTGTTGTTGTTGTTAAAATTCTTCATTCCTGGTGACATTAACATAAATAATCACTTGCTCTATCATGGCATAACAGTTTCAGACTTATAGTAACTCTGTTATAACTTAAAATACAATTACTATAAGCAGGTTAGGTTTCTTTGGAGTCCCTTTTTGTTCCACCAAGTAAGTCATTTAGAACCATTTCTCTCTGTGTGGTTAAACATCCTCAGAGAATTATTTTTAAGAACGTTCAGTTTATTGTTCCACTGATTATTTATTTAACTACATTTACCTTCTTCCTTCCCAAACTAGTGTGCATGATCTACACAGTTCTGCCTTACTTATTTATTTTGTTTTGCCAAATTATATATCCTGGAATTCAGCTCATAGTGGTCTACACAAATGTTCCTTGTTCCCTTTACAGCTTTACCATCAAGTGGATGTACTATAGTTCTTTCAAACAATTCTATATTAATGGCCTCTCGGGTGAAACATTTATTTTCAATAAATGAAATATGTTCATAAAAGGCATTTCAATGTAATATGTCTCCTCCTAACTGATTAGTCGCCATCAACTCAATTTACTGAAACTAATTTTTCATTTCTTGATATTTTCAAGTACCTCTTAGGTCTTCCTTCAACTTCCACAACATTCTATGCGTTAACCATTATATAATAATCCCTGCACTGCACTATGCTAACTACTTTTCTTTGTTGTTTATGCTAATGGATTATGACGACTTTGATGTCAGAGTCCTTACTTTTAATCCTCATTGCCAACATGGGTTCCTAGTCGAATGAATTAAAAACAGTAGTGACAAGTCCACCTGAAAATACTTTTAAATAACTTCTACTCCTATGTTAAGATGATAAGTAAGAATATCATTGAGATTAACATTTTAAAATTTCATGATAAAGGAAGTCATCATTATACATTCAATGGAATCTTTGATAAAGATACTAAGGAATATTTATAAATTCTCACAATTCTTACTATTATATGAGACATTCTTAATATTGTATTCAGTTTCACCCATGCTAAAGAAAAAGCTCTTTTTTTATTAATTAAAAGGGAACTACAGATGAAGCATTAGCCAATAACATGTTAGCCCAAGGCTGTATCCTCTTGCTAGTATCAGAGAATGTGTCAAATCCCTTCCAATCATGAATTTAAAAGAAGAAACAGAAAAGCTTTGCCCACCTCTCATTACATTATTTTCTTGACCTCTTCTTTGCCCCTCCTTGCTCTTCAACTAGGGTGGCAGACAATTTCATCTGTTACATAATCAGTTAGTACGCTAGATATTTTCACTAGCCAGAGTCTTGGCAGAGAACAGATGACTTATTCTAAGTGGATAATACAGAGAAAGTTTAGTATAAAAGTTAAAAGTTAAAAGAAGACGTGGCTGGGATAAAAGAAGTGAATACAGTAACTGAGTGTCCACAAGAGAAAGGAAGTCCTGTATATCCCTCCTGAACCTGAAGCTACAAGGTAAGGGGTGCTTACCAGAGCCCCAAGAGGGATTCACTGCTGTGTTCCCAGCACCCAGATCCCTGCTTGCCTTATTATAGATACTGAAATAGTTTTTGAATGAATGAATTGGAGAATATGTTAGTAATAATATAACATGTTAGTGTTAACACTACAATTTATAAATGTACAAAAACTGTAAAAGTAAATAAATTCAGGGATATACATAATTTACATACATACAGGGGTTCCCTGGTAACTCAGCTGGTAAGCAATCTGCCTGAATTGCAGGAGATCCCGGTTTGAATCCCAGTTCAATTCCTGTGTCAGGAAGATTCCCTGGAGAAGGGATAGGCTAACTACTCCAGTATCCTTTGGCTTCCCTAGTGGCTCAGATGGTAAAGAATCTGCCTGCAATACAGGAGAGCTGGGTTCGATCTCTGGATTGGGAAAATCTCCTGGAGGAAGACATGGCAAGCCACTCCAATATTCTTGACTGGAGAATCCCCATGGACAGAGGAGCCTGGCAGGCTATAGTCCATGGGGTTGCAAAGAGTTGGACAGGACTAAATGACTAAACACACTGCACATACTTTACATATAAAGGATTGTTTAGGGTTCTTACTCATATTTACAAACTACTTTATAATAATCAACCACTTTATAATAATAAAAAAACCTTTCCTTGGTTTTAAATACAAGAGATAATAATATGCTTTCTGGCTTGGATAAAGCTAGGACTCCTTTCCAGGGAGTTAAAGAGTATAAGCTTTATTTTGAAATCAAAGAGACCTGGAAGATAAATAAATAGATAAGCATAGGAACCTCAAAACAAAGAAAATATCACAAGTACAGTAAGATGAAATGTTTGACATGGCATCATCTGACCTTGCTTTTATCTTTTGTTATATAACTGATATCTAGATGTGCTTATGAGGAGAGAAAAAGGAAGCAAAGATTGGAAGGTTTCATCTAAGATCTTAGGACTCAGAGCAGCTTAGTCATTTGCCAGCTATTTGACTTTGAGTTGTTTCAATGCCTTTAGACATAGGTTTCAGTGTCCATGCTGTTAGATTAAAAATATCTATTTTTCTGAGGTGTGCAGATTACAAGAGATGACCTATATAAATCATGCTTACCTCCCACTGTCGTTATTCTGTTTTGAAAGGTATTTCCTGGGCCCATAAAGCCTCTAAGACCCATTCTTTGTTTGGTAATCAAGAGTCAAAGAGCACAAATATTCAAATTCTTAAATAAATTGTACCAAAGCAACCAGTAAATTCTTGGTCACTCTACATGCAGTTTGTCATCTTTCCAAACATCTAGTTAGAATCAGTATAATAGGAATTTATGTTATGTTATCTCCAACTGCAACTGCCAAGTCAAAACATTAAGTGAGACTGAGTTATATGAAGTAAATCAATTTGGACATACAGTTTTTACCTTTCCTTTCTTCAGTTTGGTAATGTGGTATATCACATTGGTTGATCTGTGGATATTGAACTGCCCTTGCAAAATATGACACAGAGACACAAAGTGACCAAATGCTCCTGGAAAAATGGTCCGGATAGACTTGTTCAACACAAGAATGACACAAAACTTCAATTTGTAAAAACACCACCACCACCAACAACAAAAAAACAGTATCTACGAAGCACAATAAAGTGAAGCATAATAAAAAGAGGTACATCTGTATCGAAATGTGGCAAATCAAATCACTGCTATTTATAAACATATGCTCCTCCTGGGTGTCATGAACTAGAACTTCTAAAGTCATACTCTTCATAAACTAAATGGTATCCATCTGTGCTATTTCCAAATGTTTTCTCTTCTGACAGTAGTCAGAGCATTATGATTTCAAAAATATTCATACATTTTTCTTGAAGATAAATGACCAAAATTGTGGACATCCACAAAACAAAGGAAATAAAATATGATGAAATAAACCCCTCTTATTACACCAAGTCCTACCAGAAACTGAGAGGAACAAAACCACCGTCACAGTGCTGAAATAGTTTTAAATGAAAGAAAATAGAACGTTAATATTACACCATAAAAACAAAGCTCTCCTGCTTTTTTTTCATTGAAAACAATAAAAGGACTTTGCATATTATGAATCTGAAGCTAAAAGTGAGAGAACATGGCTAACCCTTCTAAAACAATTCTCTCTCCTAAGGGTTAGTTCTGCCTCTGTAATCACATAATTTCCATGTTGTTTTATGCATTCCCTATGGCTGAATCAACTACAATATCATTACATATTAAAATTTCAACACAGAAGTGCATATTTAAATGCTGTGCTTGATATAAAAGTCATGAAGAGACTGGAGGCAAGTTGGAGAAACAGCTGAGCTTAATAAAGAGATCAATATAGCTGAACAGACACATTACAGCCTAATTTTCCAAGATTTCTCATACACACACAAAAGAAACCAAAATACAAAACACTTTTTTCCAGAATGCTCTTAGTGGGAATGTAGCTCTCTTTATGGTGTAGTAAAAATATTATTTTTAGTGTCACACCATTTTGAAACAATTTTATTCTGGGTCACTTCTCTTTAGCAGTCCAGTAACTCTTAAAGTAAGAATGTGCAATACATAAATTGATACCTAGGAATCCTTATCATTGAGTTGTTCTTTTATGTAAGTTTCCAATACAAAAATCAACTGATAGTGAATCTTAATTGAAAATTATATTCTGGATAATGGATAAAGATTAACAAAAAAAGGTGGTCTTTCAAGATTATCTATTTTACCTATGTCTACATATTCACACCTATAAAAACTGCTACCCTTTACCTGAAATTATATAAAAAGTTCCTGTTTAAAACATACTGAACAAAACTAAATGTTTCCAAATTTTGACTCTGCTTCACTTCTTTAGCAACCAAATCATTCTAGAAAAAGTTTTTATTTAAAGCAAACATTTTAGTTTAAATTCTAAGCTGATACCTCACCCATATTATTGGTGGAAATATTTTCATTTGGATCTTCTATTAGTTCGATAGACATAGATGTGATAGAGTGTGGAGTGGGCTTCACTTGCTTAAGGTTTTGAAAATGCATGGTGTGAATTACTGGTACTTACACGATCCCATTGATTCAAAATTACCTTATGAAGAATGCTACTCATGTTCACATTACTGAAAGAGGCATTCTTTAACTGAGAGAGTAGTAGCCTAATGCCATAAATACATTTACACCATCTTGAGTACCATACAATAAAAACAGGCAGAGGGGGAAGACAGATGTTAAAATAAGTTCTCCTAGATAGTATTGAGACTATACAGAAATGGCTAAAGACAGTTAAAGGTTTTACATTAAGATGAACTAAAATCTGTTCTTTTCAGAAATTTTCCATATCTGAAGAACATTTCTTTGAATCTCAGAAAAAAATCTAAAATTTCTTTACAAATTAGCAATGCTGTTTTACAAAAAATGTACTCAAAACAGTTATCACTGTATATTCACATATATCTGACCAAGTCTTCATGTTATGATTACATAGCATTATATTATTTTTCTTGATAAATAAGTGGAAAAACAATAAAATAAAATGAGCTATCTATAGAAATATTCATTTGAAGCTTTATAATATAAAAAAATGAAAGCATATAAAAGAATGGGAATAAAAAAATCAGTTGAATAGCTCATGGCCAGATTACTTATAAGGTACAAAAAAACTATAAGATGCCTTTTATGAAGAATTTTTGATAACAAGATAAGTATGTGACCATATGTTAAGAAAAGATCATATAATTACAAATAAAAGTATCTCAACTGTTCACATAAATGCACACACACAAACATACATACACACAAGGTAGCCAAGTAATTAAAAATTTACACACTTTAAAACTTCTCAACAATTTAGTACTGAATCTATATTATTAGAAAAGCAAATAACTATTTTAAAAACAAAAGGGGATATTTGATATTTTAGCTCCCAAATGCCAAGAACTTATTTTTCTTAATCATAACACACATTTCTTTCAAAATACACCATGAAACAGAAACTTGGATATTTGGAAAATGTACTGATTAACAATAGAGTGACTATTTTAAATCCATCTCTTTCAGGCTTATTTATACCTTAAACCATCCATATTTTTAAGTAATATTTTTAAAAGAAGAAAAATTTACTGAGCATGCTTTTCCTCAAATCAAAGAGTGCAAGTTCTTCTTTTAAGGTGAAAAATATTCAGTTCCTGAAAAAATGATTCAGATTCAAGTCTGAGAAACAGTGATTAAGAAACTTAAACATTTTTATGAAT